>NW_026252429.1:0-106238 GCF_025094135.1 Mucor mucedo | reverse complement strand
TTGAACCGATTGATTTTCGTTCCATGAAAATTACATACCACGCTGAAATATTTTCATTTGGAAGCTCGTTCGAATGCCTTTTTTTTTTGAAGATCGAACCTACCCGAGTTTTGTAGGCTCGTCTCGGTTGCGTAAACAAATGCTTGAACTCGTTCGAGAGAATGATACGTGAAAGTGATGTCAAATACAAAACGTTATGACTATAAAATACTGATTATTGAAATATGATTTAACATAAAATACGATTAGAAAGAATAAAATTGACAAGTCGCACATGGTTTATGATAAAAAGACTACGGTGTACACTATAATATATAGAATACAGTGTAAATGAGTAGGATCTTACATAACCAAGAAAGCTTATTATAGATTCTCAATTTAGAAATAAATCGTTCGACCGAAAAAGTGCAGGTCCAAAAAAAAAAAAAAAAAATTGGTCAGTTTGAAAATGGATCACGGATTTTGAAAATGGGTCACCAAGACGAAAATGGTTCATTGTTTTGAAAATGGGTCACCGATACAGAAATGTAATGAGGATTCTCTTCTTTTTCTCTTCTTGAATTTCTTCATATTGCTTAACATGAACGAAGAATACAATTTTGACAGTGAGACAGTACCTGTGATGATACAATCATATGTGGACTGGGAAGAAACTTCAGCAATAAATGCAGCATAAAAATAAGCTAAGAGAAAGACCAAACCTCACTCCAAGAAGCCCTTCCTTGATGTGCTATAGTTAACCTTCAGAACAAGGTGTTCAAGAAGCAAGGATTTGATAAATCTATACGATTTCAAGGGACCCTCGAAACAGATGGAGTTGGTATATCAGTCATAAAACAAAATATGGATACCAACAGAAAGACATCCAAAGCAAAGAATACAACAAAGGTTACTGTTGATCAAACAGAGTATATAAAGAAGGTTAGCCAATCAGACTTGAGAAGAACTGGAGGAAGCTGCGTTCTTATAGATCCTGGAAGACGTGATCTTATGTATTGTCTTAAGGAAAATAGTAAAACAGAAGATAAGCAAACTTTGATATATACAAAGATGAATGGAACAAAAATGCAAAGAAATCTCAGACTTTTGAGAAAAAAAACAAAACTTGTAATTATCAAGGCTGCTGAGGTGGTTTTGTCAAAAATCGAATCCTTTTCAGTAAGGATAAAAAGCTATTCCGACTATATCAAAGAAAGAGCATCTATCGATATTCTATTAAGAGAGTATTATGGGAACGAAACTTACAATACAACACAATTATATTTTCCTGATTCGTGCTTTATATTCAAAGTGACCAACAAAGGTGAATTGTATTTTGGGAATTTGTATGTGACAAGAATTCGAGGCTACTACCCCCAAGCCCAAGCTTCTCCTGATGATTTTACTAATTTTCAAATGTATGCTACTTATTTGGATATTATGATGCAACAAAATCATATGAAAAAACGTTTGAATAACACAGAAAAAGCAGAAATACTTAAAATTATGTTAGAAACAGGCCAAGTGGATTTATTGAGGAATCGTGCAAGCCAACTTTTAGAAAAGCTACAGATTTTGCCATGCCGTAAAATAAGTTTTCTAGCAGATTATACTTTGATAAAAATGATGCTCAATTAGTTAGAAAGCTGAAAAACAAGTTTGGTTCCAACACAACGCTGATACTTGGAAATTGGTCAGCACAAAACGTCAAGTATTAAGAGCCAACTAGGAATAAAGGGTTAATTGCTATGTTAAAGAAGAATTGATTTAAATTATATTTAATTGGCGAATACAAGACATCTTCTTTTTGTCCTGAATGCGAAAGTCCTTTGGAAAAGTTCAAAACCATAGTGAATCCAATTATATCAAAGACGAAAAATGCCGACCATTACATGTCATGGATTACTTCGGTATGCGATATTAATTTAAAAATCAGCATTGATAAGAAATTATCTAATCAGTTATAAGGTGTAAAAACATTGCTTGCTACAGAAAAATGGAGAATACATCTGGTATTGTTGCAAGAAGAATATGGAATCGTGATTTGGCTGCAGCTTTAAACTTTAAAAAAAATACTGAACCATTTGAGGGAAACTGGAAAACGACCCGCTTTGTTTAGTCGAGAAAAAGCAGAAAGACCACTAAAGTTATCGCTTTACTTATTTAATGCAGGTATTACCCGTTTTAAAATTTCTGAACACCAAATTTTGATTCGTCTGAAAAAAAAAGCTCATAAGTCTGAACTTTTTTTTTATTGATCTGAATCAATTTTTGTATTTATCTGAATTTAACTTATATTTGTCTGAATATATAGTGTCAAAACTGTATCCAACTGCCACCTTTTTTATCAAATAAAAAGCTCGTGTCTTCAATTTTGGTTAGCAAGCGATATGAATTTTAATTGGCTACGACATTGCTTATTGGAGGCACTGTAATCTTACCATGTATGGTTTACATTTTCGTAAAAAGGCACTCTTGGTTGGCTTAAATTTGCGATCAAACAATATGTAATCTGGGAGCCTAACCAAGACGATAAACTAGCGATAAAGTATATATATAAAAAAACTTCCAATAAAATAAGGTAATGTTTTTTTTCTTTGCAGCACATGATATTTATTCAACAGGTTTATGAGGGGGGAGGCTTACAAATGATGTAATATGTTTTTTTTTTCATGTTTTTGCAAATGATCAAGAAATGGAGTGTTCATCAAGATCAAACCAAGGTCCGTCGGGATCTTGTGGTGAAGCCAAATTTTGTAGCTGCCATAAAAGTAACATGACGGTGGCCGAAACAGTGGCTGCTACAAATATGGCAGCAGTTGTAGTTTGCAAAAAAGGCGAATGTCGACGAATGTATCTCTTAATTGCGCACGATAGTTTAGCTGTTTGACTACTATTATTTTGACTGTTTAACGAGTGAGAGTATGAAGATTGTGAGGGTATGCTTTGGTATAATGAATCATATGAGGGTGGATCTTTAGGTATTAGATATTGTGAAGAGGACATTAGTCTTGTTGTTTAAAAAAGAGGAAAAAATAAAAATAAAAAAATACGAAACAAAGGTGGTGGAGCACAAGCGGCGATCAAAATGGTTTAAAATGGCATCAAAGGTCTCATGGCTGCATTTTCCGAATATAAAAGAGTTGTTCCTTGAGACATTCTTTGTCTCTATATTTTCTTTTACTCTTTCAATATGAAGTTCTCTAGTATCATATTTGCTACCGCTTTGCTTGTTATCTCATCGGTCAATGCTCTTGATTGCTCTCCTGAAAACACCGAAATCTATTCCGAAGAACTGGATTACTCATCTACACTCCAAGACATGATTGATGAAGCAAGTAGAACAAAGTAAGTATATGTACTCCTACTGTATATTAAGCGTTGATGAATTTCTATTAGAAAACCTGTGGTTTATCTCAATCCTGGCCTCTTCACTCTTGATCCTGTAAAGCCAATCGTTCTTAGAAAGGGAGTCTCGTTAAAGGGGGATCCGTATCAACCAAGTATTCTCAGCGTGAAAGATAAAAATACCACTGGTACAATTGAAGGTGAGAAATTTTAAGTTCAAAATGGGTCGATCCGTAAGTTTTGCGCTTGAAAGTAACCTGTAATTTTGCTCAGTTTACCAGGACAATCAAGCCTGGGCAATTCAAGACATTGTTTTTGAAAATGTTAATATTCAGGTGCAGGAAAACACAAATGAAGATGAAACTGCAATTCTTGGTAATTTATTTTTTAATGGACAACGTGGTTCAATTATTGCAAGATACGGTGAAAAACTATACATTGGTATGTTTATGTTTACAATTAAATAGTCGTGAATTAATTGGTTTATGCAGATGGAAATGTTTTTTTGCGTGATGAGGCTCATGCCGGTCACTATACGTTACCTACTTACAATACAACAAGTAAAGTATATATATATATGTATATAAACTAGCTGCATACCTGTAACTGATTCCCATAATAGATACTGGTGTTTTGCTCCAGACTCAGAAGAACACTGTTGTCTCAAACAATATATTTGGGTAAGATTACAATAACTTTAAATTTAATATCATGAACTCAATTTTTTTTGGGTTTTAGAATGGATCTCCGTAAAATGGAAAATTTAGTTCCTTATGTTAGCCAGCAATTACGAGCGCCTTTAAGAAATCTTAAATTTATTCATGAATGTCTTAAACGTAATTTAGATGACGAACAGGGCTATCTCGCATCTGGTCTTCAACTTTATGCAACCAATGATATCACGATCAAAGAGAACATTCTGGTAAAAAGCTATTTTTGTTGATAGTCTATTCTCTAATGCAATTTAATAGAATGCAACATTCCCTGACACAAAACCTATTTCTCAAGATCACGCTATCAGTGTAGTTGGCTCCAACCAAACTTATATTACTGAAAATTTTATTGCGGGGTGGCAGATTGCAGATTTTGGTGGCGCCGTCCGATTTACTTCTGCTGTAAAGTATTTTAATATATGTCGTTATACATTAATTTCTTATGCACATTACCCCTTTTATTTTTCAGGTGGATGGCTATGTTATTTCAAATTATCTTGCTAACACTGGCGTTATGATGTATGCTGCTGTTCATGCAGACTATAAACAGGTCAGTAATATTGTTGTTCACAAGAATTTTCTGTATCGATTCCTTGGTAAAGAGGTAGCTGTACCTGAAGAGTTGGACGGTTGGCTTTATGAGGGTGTGACATTCTTTGATTTTTATACCGCTCGCCTCAACTACACTATCCGCCCACCTATCTGGAATAGCAGTGTTCCTATCTCTCCTTGGGGTTGGCATATCGTTGTCTCTGATAACAAGTTCGGTGCCAGTAAAGGTGTCGATCCCAACGTTATAAGCTTAGGTAATTTGGACCCTACTGAGGGCTATTTTGATCGCAAAAACTGCTATGTCACTGAGCCTCTTGTTGCGGGATCTAAGAACGCAGAAGTTGTCCCATTACTTTGGCGCCAAACTTATGAACAAGGCAAGTTTAGTAAGAATGGTGGAAAAATTCCCATGGTAAGATATTCGGCATTATTAAAAATCAAAAAACTAATGACTGAGCTCCCCACATTAGAAATTGGTGCATCATACAGATGATGATTTGAATGATCAAATTCCTGCTCAGTTACGTAACCTACAAATTCCTGAGTTCTGGAAAGCTTTTACGCTTAAAAATGATACTATTCCCATGCTTTCTCCAGATACTCCATGTTACAAATCGTCTTAAACGTTTTATAATTTTGCATAGTCTATTTAGTTATAATTGTAGAAATCAAATAAAAAGATCATAAGCTATACTTAAAAGTCAATTTATTTTATTTTATTGGTATTATTACATGTATTTTGAACAGAAATTTACTCGAAGTCTTCATCAAAGACAGGAATACCCCAAGCAGGTCTAACAAAACGCTTGGTTGTTGTCTTAGAGATATCATTAATCTCCTTGATTTCTTGCTCAGACAAATCAACAGTTTGGATGTTAGCTTGAATACGCTATAATTTGAAATAGAAAGATCGAGAAAAGATGTTAGTTGTCTTACTAAACCATACAATGTACAACATTGTTGTTACCTCAGGGTTGACGCTCTTGGGTAAAACACTGCTACGGGTAATACCCCAAGAGATTAAAATTTGAGGAATAGATCTGTCATGAGCCTTAGCGATTTTGGCAAGAGTCTCATCTTGGAGTAAAGTAGATTGACTGGAACCCAAAGGTGAGTATGCGGAGCAGTGAATACCATTGGAATTACAGTATTCAACCAACTTGAATTGAGGCAAATAAGCTATATAAAAAAAATCAGTAAAAAGATCAAGAAATATGCATGCTTCTGTACTTACGATGAAGCTCAATCTGGTTAACGGCAGGGACAACCTTAGCCGTCTTCAAGAGACGTTCGAGGTTAGGGATAGCGAAGTTTGCAACACCAATATTCTTCACTTTACCAGTGTCTAACAACTTCTCCATAGCAGCCCAGGTAATTTCAAACTTACCATCGAGCTCTTCATCAATATCGCGAGATCCATCGGGCTTCAAAGGAACCAATTGTCCTGTAGCAGGGTTCATAGCGACGGGCCAATGCATCATATAAAGATCGAGATATCCAATATCTAACTTAGCGAGAGAGTCCTCAAATCCTTTGGAAACATAAGAAGGTCTGGCGTGAATAGTGGCTAACTTTGTGGTGACAAAAATATCTTCACGCTTCAATCCACTTTCCTTAAGACCATCACGAATACCTCTGCCAACTTCAGCTTCGTTACCATACTATAATACCCGTTAAATTACTTGGATTTTAAAATAGAAAAACAGAAACTTACCATCATTGCGGTATCAATATGACGGTAACCAGCGGCCAAGGCAGCTTTGACAGCTTTATAAACGACATCTTGTTCTTCACCAGATTGCCATGTACCTAATGCGACAGCAGGAATGGTGTTTCCGTTGTTTCTGAACAAAGTATTTAATTTAGTATCATATTGAGCAATAGTAACACAAACTTACAATGTGAAAGTCTTTTGGCAAACCATATTAAAATATAAAATTTAGGTGAAAAAGGGGAAGGAGGACCTGAAAAATAAAAATTACGTTTATATGGCATAAACTTGCGCGGAAAGTTTAAATCTTCCGGTAGGACTAAATTATTTTCCCCGAAAATCTTCGATGATTAATCAATTCAGCAGGTGTACGAATACAAGGTTTAGCACCATTGCAATATTTTTTTCCCATAGGCTATGCTCCTCATCCATCTAAGCAGGTAGACATATGTAGAAATCTAACGTAATTTTGTGGTTACGAATTGTATTTTCGTAATCATTAATCCTAGCTCCAAAAAGGGCTCTTGATTTTTTGATTTATTTAAATTTACAATCATGGCTTTACAATGCCAACATGGTATTGACAAACTTGTCCACCTTATCTTCATCTTGTCTAGCCATTTCAATGACCATCAATAACTTCTTTACACCGATTGTTAATTTTTGGTCCATATTTGCATTTCTGAGAATAGAAAGAGCCCTTTCTCTTTGTTCATCATCGAATAGCTCTAATTGTTGTAACACAATATCAACACCTTCTAAAGATGTGATGGTGGGTACATAGATCTCGGCCGAAAACTCCTCTGTCATGTTCATTTGCTCCAAAATATTATGTTGAGTAGTTGTGGCCAAGATCAATAAACGACGATCCTTTGGGGGTTTCTTTTTTAATAATACCAAAAGCGCTTGCAAAACGGAGTTAGAGAAACGAGGGCCGATTGGTACATAATCTATCAATAAAATTAGTATAAGACGTAACCTTTGTATGCGTTCTCTTTATGTTTACCTAAAAGACGCTCGATGGAATCAATAACAATCACACTGAGAGGAGATTTGTATGAATCGTTAAAGATCTTGTTAATTTCAGTCACCTTCGAGGCTTCAGTCATTCCAACCATTGTTTCAGGAGAAATTAACTTGATGAAGGGAAAGTCACTTTGCATAGCAATAGTGGCTGCAAGAGCAGTCTTACCGCTACCGGCAGGACCAGTCAAAAGAACACTAACTAAGGGGGTACGAGAAGACTGACGTACTTGATCAACGTATAGTCTACCATCAACCAAAGCTTGTTTAACGGATGGACTAAAAGGAATGATATGATTTGCAACACATTGTTGTAATTCAGCTTCAGATACACCAAAAGCAGGTGTCACTTCCTTAAGCGCGTTTAAGAAATCGTCCATACTGACTTTCATATCTTCGACATCAGCGGATATACCAGCCATAGTACCGACTTTAATATGCCTGCTAAAGGCATAGGAAGATGCGGCCTTAACGACACCAGAAATTTCAGCACCACTGTAATTTTTAGTTAACTCTGCCAACTCATCAAGACTAACATCATCTTCCAAAACATCGTTTGTTTTCATTTTAGCAGTATGAATTTTTAAAATTTGGAGACGGCCTTTTTCATCAGGCAAACCGATTTCCATATGCACTTCAAGACGACCGGGACGCAGCAAAGCTTCATCAATCATGTCCTTTCTGTTTGTCATACCAATAATTAGGATATTGTTCAATTGCTCGACACCATCCATTTTAGCCAAAAGTTGATTTACGACGGAATCACCTACACCGGTATCACCACTTCTACTACCACGAGATTTACAAATGGCATCCAACTCATCAAATATAATAATATGAAGACCAGAGTCTTCGCCCTTTGCTCTGTATTCTTCTTCAGCATCACCGAATAACTTACGAACATTTTCTTCGGATTGACCCACAAATTTGGATAATACCTCAGGGCCACTGACAATTTTAGGTTCCTTTGCATTCAACATTTTGCCAATTTGACGGGCCATCAAAGTTTTACCTGTACCCGGTGGACCATAGAGCAAGATACCCTTGACATGTTGCACACCCAGTTTTTCAACAAGTGCAGGTGGAAAAATACGCGAGGCAAATGCACGACGGAAAATTGCATTGAATTCATCATCTAAACCACCAATACCGAGGTCTTCAAACTGAAAGTCAGGTTTGATTAAGGCCTTGGCAGTCATACTAAAATTAATCATGTAGTTAGCTTCCATACTCCAAATCAATTATAATAAAAAACCTACGCCTTCTTTCGGGAAACCTTCAAGTTAACAAATGAACCTTCAAGCTTTGAGAATTCAATGTTGGTCTCGCGCATGAGAATACCACGGACAGCATTGGACTGTGTTTCACGACGGGCATCTACCTCGCCCTTCTTCAGCACATTTAAGTCCACCACGTCCAGATCAGTTACTGTTACTCTAAATTTAATACCACAATATTCAAATACAAAGAATTGTCCCTTGGTAAAAATTTGACTATTGAAGTTCTAAAGAGATGTAATGAGAAATGGGAAATATAACGTGCCATCTACTTCAACTTACAATAGAAAAGGCCTTTGCCAAATCTTCTTCCTTAAACTCGTCAGGGTATCTACTGCTTCTTTGGAAAAAGTCAATGTCTAACTTAAGAATACCAAGATAAATATCCATTCCCTCGGAATGAATGTCGTAAGGTTCAACTGTAACTTCTTGACCGACCGAAAAACTGGCCCAACGACGGTGGACACCATTAATACCGATTTGCCCTTTTTGCATTCCTCTGTCCAACCTAGTTTTTTATTTAGTAAATTTTTTTTATTACCACTTATTAATGTGTACCTGACAGAGAATACAAATTCACGAGCGACAGTAATATAATGGACTTTAGGGTCAATGGTACCAGGAGCAACATAAGCGAAGTTTGTTAAAGCTGCAGCATCTGTAGGACATTGTACGACTTGAAAAAGCCCATTCTTTTCTTCTTCATCACCATAATGACGTTGATCGTCATAACGTGCGTAATTTTCCATTTAGTTTCGAAAGAAGATGAAAGAAAACTACGTGGCCAGAGATATCACCACGATATTTTTAAAGGGCAAAACCCCGCCTAACAAAGCTGCATTTAAATTTTAGGAGCTTAACCACATTAAATTTGTACACTTTTCTCTTTGTTTATTCATCCCAAAAATGGACACAATTATGTGTCTTCAATGGAAATCCAATAAATTAGGATGCTCTTACTATCTAGGCAGCAGCTTAGAATTATTTCTTATGGATGATGTTAAAGAATCAAAAGACCTTGAATACACAGCAATGCGTAAGGAACAAATAAATGATTTCGAAATGACCACATAATTAATGATATTTATAGTGATTACGCAAGTAATGCCAAAACTTCTTATTTTATCAGATGCCAATGAAGATATACTTCTGGAAAAGATCACCCAGGAACATGGTACCTTCCAAATTCGCATCAGCCGAAAGGATATAATATATACATTTTTTTTATAGGGACTTCGATTGAGATCAAAAAGGTGTTACAAAAAGACTTTTCGTTTGAGAAGGGAAGATACATGCTGTTAAACTGGTATATCAATCATTTTCAAACATTGCAAGAACAGAATTCTTTTACTTTACAAGATGCTGCCGAGGAAAGTTTATCGAATCAAAACATTTTTCTTATTGATCCAGAAGAAGGGAACAAAACACAAGCCTACTTGCAATTAGAAGGGTTGATTCATTTGGATAATAGTTATTTGACAGTATGTTTCAAGCAAGAGTCATATTTATCAACTAACTTGAGAAAAGGTTGGATGTGCAGGTGTACTTCTAAAACATTTACAGAGAATGGAACAAGAGGGGCTAGACATAAGCCAAAATGAGGACGATTTGTTAGTACAGCCTGCCACTATACGCACTTTTTCTAGGTACGGTGACTCTACTTTTATTTTAGGTATATACTTAATTTATTGTTAGTGAGAAATGCATGTATGTAAATTCAGACACAATAAGGTAATTATTTGTTTGTAATATGATTGCAAAAAATGCTCACTAATGAAATAGATCACTTTGTATATTTGACTTCGAAACACACCCGAATATGCACCAGAAGCAAGGAAAAGAAAGCCTATCATTATTTGGTACTGTAAAATGTCAGTAACATTACTTATTTTAATTGTTGACGCAACTTAAGGTCTTCTTAATAAAACAACAAGTGTATTGGGAATGCAATTGTTGTCAGATTGGGTGTCAAGGCCGACACAAGATAAAGAAATTTTAGATTATCGTCATGAATCCATACGTTTCTTTTTACAGCCGAATATGCGAGAATTTACGAAAGAACTTTCAGATAATCTTAAGCATGTCAAGAACATTTACAGATTATTATCCAAGGTGAAAGAAAGTAAGACAAACTCAAATGATTGGCAACATATTCTTAAGGTCAGTTAAAAATTGTCTACTAATATTATCTAATCTAATATCGTGTTCTATTTTAAGTTTGCATACTATACAATTCGTACATTTGGGTTGATAAACCAGCTGCATCATCATGGCTCGAATAATGTCTCTTTTATAAAAAAGGCAATGCATTTTCAACCAGCGACTGAAGTTATGAATGAAGTAGGATCCGATATAAACAGTATAGTACGTCAAACTAAATTAAAGTAAGTTTCGATGCTGATACAGATGTATTCAGATTGATTTCGAAACGAGCAAGCAAGAAGGCCGTATCATTGTCAAAGAAAACGTGGATAATGTGAGTTCAGTTTGGAGTTTAAATATTGAAGTGTATACAAAGTTAAACATGTTATAATTAGGAGTTGGATATACTACGTAAAAAGTATAACGCTCTAGATGATTACTTGGTATGTTCAAATAATACAGTATACCATACTTTTTGTTTAAATTTGTTTAAAGCTTCAAGTCTCCCAGAGTATTAGCTCTACTTTACCCATAGGGTTAGGGTCTACTTTGAATGTAGTTTATTTTCCCCAATTGGGGTATCTAGTGACATTACCTCAATATCATAACCAAAACATTTCCGATGAAAATAACAGTACTAGTAGCTATGTTAGCGAATACTATGCAAGATATTTGACAGGATTTGACCTACAGGTAATAGTAATAAAAAAAATGACAATATGTCCACTCAAAAGTTATTATATAGTTCACTACTTCAGAGAACTTATATTATAAAAACGAAAAAACCAAAGGTACGTTTGCACAGTTGACAGAAAACAAAAAAGCAATAACAAACAAACAATGAACAGAACTGGATGAAACGATCGGAGACATTCACGCTCTAATCGCAGACAAAGAAATTGAAATCATTCAAGATTTATCTGAAAGAGTATTAAAATGTACCAAACAGTTTTCTGAAGTGGCTGACATACTCTCTGAACTCGATTGGTAAAACAAGAAAAAAAAATGCATGCATTACCGAACCGATACTGAACTCTGTTAGTTTAATCTCATTTGCATTGGTTGCGTTAAGATTCAATTATGTCCAACCTGTCATGACAACAGATAATTCCTTAATGATTACCCAAGGAAGGTAAAAAGAGTTGCAATAAATTGATATATTATTTACTGATAAATGTGTAGACACCCATTGCAAGAATTATGTGTCGACATATTTATTCCCAATGATACATATTTACAAGGAGGAAAAGGGTTCAACAATAGAAGTTCCGATGATTGTTTATCAACTTTATACCGAAATGATATCATTTCAAATAAGAAGGCAGTAAATTCAGACGACAACCAAACAGTTGATACGACGGAGGAAAATACAACTACAAAAAACCCGTTATCTGTCACATCTAGAGAGCAAGGTTCAAAACATACATCTGAGCCTTCATACAAGATTGAAGAGGAACATCCTAATAGTGTTCAGGTGGTTACAGGAGCCAATTTTTCAGGAAAAAGTGTTTACTTAAAACAGATTGCTCTTATAGTCTATATGGCTCATGTTGGAAGGTAGTTTTTCATTTGAACAATAGCTCTCAGATTAATATTTTTTTTAGTTACGTACCAGCTGAAAAAGCAATTATTGGAATAACGGATAAACTATTTACAAGAATACAAACTTCGGAAACAGTATCTAAGGTAAATTTTTAGTTTTGGAAAGTCTGAACTGTACTCATTATTGCTAGCCTCAAAGCGCATTTGCTTTTGATTTGCAACAGTTGCATCGTGCGTTAAATAATTCAACAAATCGTAGCTTGGTTATTATTGATGAATTTGGGAAGGTAAAAACAGAAGGGTACTCCTACTTAAACTCCTATAGGACTCCTCTGACACGCGCTTAGGGAACCGATTGCTCGGATGGTGCAGCACTATTCTGTTCAGTAATTGGGTATCTCTTGTCTAAATGTTCCAGATGTCCAAAAATTGTGGCTAGTACTCATTTTCATGGTAAAAAATAAAACAAGTTGTCAGATATTTACCATAATGAGTGTCATAATAAGTGAACAATAGATTTGATAATCCAAGATATATTATCGGCACAAGATGGAATTACATTAACGCAAACAGAAATTATGAGCCGCCATAATAAACAGGGAGGAGAAGAAGGAGATGAAGTTGTATTTTTATACCGCATCGTACCTGGAAAAGGGCCAAGTACTTCCTACGGTATATGGTGTGCTGGTATTGCAGGGTTACCATCTTCTACAATTGAAAGAGGTAAGTACGTGTGTGCCTGCGACATCATTTCTATTTTTTAACTTTTTTTTTTTTTTTTTTTTTTAAAAAAAAAAGCTGTTGAATTATCAGAAAACTATATCCAGGGAACTCCCATTAAGAAGGTTTATTATTTACAAGATGAAGAGAATTACAAAATGCTGGAGCTTATTAAAAATGAATTTCTTGAACGTGATATTGAACAAGTCAATCCATATGACTTAATATCATCTATTTGCTCATTATTCAAAAAAACTTAACAGTAGTGTACTACATGCACGAATTTATGTTACAGCCGGTTAAAGAAACGGATACCAAATGCAACGGCGTGTATTAAAAAATCAACTTGCTTTTTATTTTTTTCAACAGACTAAAGAGCTTATTCAACGCTTACTTTTTTTCAAATATAAATAAATAACAACAAAAACACATGCTTGTTGTGGTGACACCAGCAAGTAAAAATCAAGTAAATTCCGCTGATGTAGTTAGTCTCCTAATGTGGCATACCTATTATTAGGAGAAGGAGGATAAGCATATGATGATGAGAAAAACAGTCTTTATAAATACTATTTTAACTCTACTTTATGTGATCAAACATATACATGTGTTTCTTTAATGCTGATAATGATGTTACGAAAAAGCACGTAGTTAAAAACGGGTGGCAAAAATAAAAAATAAAAAATTACGAAATTCCAAAATAAGCAAGGAAGTCCCCTTAGCAGCAAAAGGACAGTATTATTCATAATTTTTATTCCTTGGCTATTTTTGAACTTGGCACTATATTTATCTTTTGTTATATTTTACTTTTTCTTCTTGTTTCTCTTTACTCTCTTCTTTCTTTCGTATATATACATATATAGAACTAATGTCGAACCAGCCACCGTCAGCTCAAAATAATATAGTCGGTGTTCATTACAAAGTTGGGAAAAAAATTGGAGAAGGGAGTTTCGGTATAATTTACGAAGGTAATACGAAAAGTCAATATCCCTTAAAAGAGACTAAAAAGTCTTTCCATAGGTACCAACTTATTAAACAACCAGCAGGTTGCCATAAAGTTTGAACCAAGAAAGAGTGATGCACCTCAATTGCGTGATGAATATAGAACTTATAAAATCATGGCAGGATCTGGTAACTGCATAAAAGGAAATAACAAAGAATCCCCGCCCTAATTATGTCATGTTTAGCTGGAGTACCTAATGCGTATTACTTTGGACAAGAAGGCTTACACAACATTTTAGTAATTGATCTGCTAGGTCCTAGTCTGGAGGATATGTTTGACGTTTGTGGGAGAAAGTTCTCGACCAAAACAGTAGCAATGCTAGCTATCAATATGGTATTTGTTTACTTGTTTACGCTTAGTAAAACTAAATTTAGTAACATCAATTGGTTTTTAGTTAACTCGAGTACAAGCAATACACGAGAGAGACATGATCTATCGCGATATCAAACCCGATAACTTTTTGATTGGTAAACCTGGAACATCCTCCGAAAATGATGTGTATGTTGTGGATTTTGGCATGGCAAAAGCATACCGTGACAAGGTAACAAAAACCCATATCCCTTACAAAGAAAGAAAAAGCCTCTCTGGTACCGCACGATACATGAGTATCAATACGCATCTTGGAAGAGGTACATAGAATAAACATATATTACATCATCATAAATAATAAACCTGTTTTTCTAGAACAATCACGTCGCGATGATTTAGAAGCATTAGGGCACGTTTTCATGTACTTTCTTCGGGGATCTCTACCGTGGCAAGGAATGAAAGCTGCAACAAACAAACAGAAGTACGAAAAAATAGGAGAAAAAAAACAGACGACTGGCGTAAGAACGCTATGTGAAGGATTCCCTAGTAAAGTACTATGTCCTGTACAAACATATAAATGAAAAGCTAACATTTTATGCAGATGAATTTGTACAATACATGCAATATTCTCGCAAACTCGGATTCGACGAGACACCGAATTACAATTGGCTACGTGGATTATTTTTAAAGGTGATCAGCGATCTAGACGAAGTAGATGATGGTGTATATGATTGGGAACTCCTGAACGAAGGCAATGGATGGCAAAGCATCGCGAAAGAAGTATGTCAACCACGTAGTAGAAAACTTTTGGGTCCTCCTCCACTACCGCCTCAACAGGTACAAAACGAGCCTATAATGGCTCACCAAACTCTTCAAGAACCTACCAAACATCATAATCGCTCTTCTAACAATATTAACAGTAGTACATCTAGAAGTAGATGGTCCAAAATTAAGTCACTGTTGACATGTGGTATTTTCTAAAGTCACATGTCTCAATAACTATCTCTCATTACATTCCCCACACTCATCATAAAAAAAAAACAGAAAAACAAAAAAAACATTATATCAGTACATCCTAACATTAATATTTACAAAAATATAAGATCATTAATCAGTCACCTTTTTATTTTATTTTTCACTTTATCTTTACTCGAGTTGAATTTGATCCATAATCTCCTTTATGGTATATGGGTATTTCGTATGACCTTCCAACTCTACTTCCATATTTTCAATTCTTTTGACATTTTTGACAGGTTCTAGACCTGCAA
Source organism: Mucor mucedo (assembly GCF_025094135.1). Lineage (NCBI taxonomy): Eukaryota > Fungi > Mucoromycota > Mucoromycetes > Mucorales > Mucoraceae > Mucor > Mucor mucedo. The sequence goes on along the minus strand of NW_026252429.1, from coordinate 90,654 downwards.
CACTTGTCTCTAAAGAAAGTAAACGGTAAACATATGCCAACACCCAATCGTTTGGTGTGTAACAATTAACGAATCGACCAGAAACTACGCTCGCAGCTTTATGCCATTCCGAAGTATCCTCGGTAGAGATAGGAGCTCCCATAAATACCACATTGTACACAAGTCCATGTAATCCTCTTCTATCCAACTCTTTTAAGCAATGCCAAATAACAAGACATCCGCAGCTGTATGCAACCTTTTTCAAATTCTTTAGATTACATTGAAAGTCGAAAAATTATATATTACTTTACCAGATTACATGGTCTGTTTCCTTGAACTCTCTCTTCTAATACATCAGCCAATACTAAAATAGATTGAGAAAAGTTAAATACGGATAAAATAGACGTTAATTTACAACTTTACCAACACCTGCTTTCTTTGATCGATCAACCGCCAGATGCCAAGGGTTATCAATGACATCAGCAAACTTTAAAAGGGTTGCAGGTAAAACGACAGCAGCTGTTATAATACATCAATACCAGTAATAACAAAAAATATGTACTCGTAATATTATATACCAAAAAATGCACTGAGTACAGTTGCCTTTGCTACTTCCATGCCTGCATAGTTCACTGCAGAATCTCTGACAAATTTTCTGAAAGAATACCCAAGTTCTAAAAGAGTGTCGGTTTCATATTCCAAGCAAAATATATCATTGTGGTTTCTGTTTCTTTCAAATGCATGCTCCCAAGGTGTCTATCATTTGTTTTAGTGGGTGGAGTAGTAATTTATAGCTGTGGTATTTACCCTAGTCTCTTGCTTTGACTCCAAAAGAAAGCCCGAAATACAGATAGTGCAATGAAGTGCAGGTACGGGAGGTAAATCTGGATCATTTAAAATCTGTTTAAATTCAAACTCTTCAATGCCTCTCATACGTCTGTGCATTTTCCAGCCTGCTAAACCACCACCGGTTAGACCAAATAGACTGGTGACTAATGCAACACCACCAGCCGTGGCAAAAAAAGTAGCTCCCGTAACGCCAACTAATAAGGGAGCCAATAGTGGTGCCGCTAGACCACCTGTCAAAGCTACAATAAAGGATGTAAATATGACGTACATTCTATAAAAGGGTCAAGATCCGTACCGATAAGTGCGCCACCGCCAATAATACCAGCGCCTGTAGCGAGCCATTTAAAGGTGCTTTTCTTCTTGTTGGTATCAGTGATAGCTTTCCTCGCCGATATATCCATATTCTGTTGCATAGTAGACTCGTCCTCAACTTCTTTTGTCTCCAAAAGAGCATAATACATTTGCTGAGAAATACTTTTTTCGACAGAAGCCAAGTCACCACGAGACAGGTCCATAAGTTTCTCTAAATGAACCAGGAATCTTCTTGATCTTGCATCATACAACATGACCTTTCCTTTTTTTTCATTGTTTATTTGAAGAGCAAGAGCTAAAATATCTATAAGTACTTCAATACGGATATCTCGACTCTCCGTTGACAAGATTTCAACAGCTTGTTGAGAGTGAAGCACCCGTGATTCAAGCTCTTGTTGCGACACGCTTAAATAGGTGATCACGTCTTCCCACCATTGGCAAGACCAACTTTCTCCGAGAATAGGCGCGCTTTGTGTTAATGCCTGTGCTGACACTCTGGCAACTGCTAGTTTCTGCTCATGCGACCATTCTGGCATGGAAAGCTTAATTAGAGGTTCATCGAGGGACATTATTCTTTGTTGTTGTTGTTGTGAGTAAGGAAGAAGGAGGGTAAGAAAGCAAAGCTAAATTTTAGCGCCTTTATAAAATGCAGCATTATTCCTCAAAAATGGAAATCTATTGGCTGTATCCAATTCAGTTACCTGACCTAGTAATTGAAAATTGTGTCAGTGAACTATCTAATATGTTTCTGTCAATGACACATTAAAATACACTCATCTTTTTGTTCTTCATCTAAAAGTATGACTTCATATAAAATCTGTCATCGTTAAATAAATACTTAAAAATAACAGAGCTTATTGAACCAATTCAGAGAAGTTTCGCATGGTTGGGTTAAGCTTTATTGTAGTAACTATTTGAACCTTTCGATCAGCTTCGAAAGCTCGAGTAAAAATGAAATCCTTTACGAGTCACTTTTCTTTATATTTGTGTCAGAGCTTCCGTCAAGATCAAAGGTACAAAAGGTAAAAAAAATCCAGCCATATTGTAATTGATCATACAAACAATGGTAGCTGTTTTCAAAATAAGAAGATTTGAACTACCATTTCTCGGCGTTGTCTACACTCATTGGAAGATGTATCAAGAAAATGGCATGATAAAAATAATGATAAGACACCTGTCTTTTCGTGAGTCTAGACTTGTACGAAACTCTCTTTATTTTTATTTTTTAAAAAATAATCCAATAACAGTTCATATGTAGGACACTGTGTAAACTTATTTCGGATGTAAGATATTGTGTCATAAGTTACTCTTAGAACTTTTAAACACAAGCATGTGAGATTTAAAGGCTGTCAAAAAGACTAAGCTGTATAGCAGTCTTACGATGTGTATAAAACATTCAATACTTCATATATACTTATAGCACTATAATATCATGTTAAATATGTATAGATAATAAGATCTATTTCGGTTTTATTGAATATTTTCTGCATCTTAAACTTTAATAGTGACGTAAAGAATCTCTCGTACGTCCCTTACTTTCGGCAATCTGATAAGTAGTGAGCAATCGACATGTTTCTATTACAATCCATCGCCAAAAAACTCGAAATATAAATATCTTATAAATCATTATTTATTTTGATATTATCTGGATCGTCGCTCTGAAACTAGTTTCTGTGTAAAATTGATCATACATATACAGGCAATGATGACATTGTATCGAAATTGCAACGTTGATTACCGAGGACACATTGTGTATTATTACCTAAAAGACTAAAAAATAACTTCACAAATAAAAAATCCATCTAATTTATAGTAATGTAGTAAAAAAGTTACTTTCCTATGAATAATATATACTACACTTTGTGAAAATATATAAAAATTTAAGGTATTCTATGATTTAGAACTAAAGACGAGCGAGATCCTAGAAAAAGTAAGTCATAAGCTTACATTTTTGTTATTTCATCTGGTTCTATTTATAACGCTATCATATGGAAGAATTTCCCCAGTAGTATACTGTTGTATATGACACTATCTGTTTTTGACATAAGGTCTATTTTTGTTTGCATTAATTTGGTTAACTGCCGAAATGTAGAGCATGACATGGCCGATTTACTTTTTTTTAAAAAAAATAGAATTCGAAAAAGATCAACCGAATGGCGTTTACAACAATGGAGTATAAAACACAAATGAGTAAATAAAGTATAAAGGCCATATATAAGAATGTTTCTATATAGTGTGATCGTTATTATTAGGTTTATTCAGAAGTGCAACAAATGTATTTTACACTTGATTAATAGTATTGGATAGCCGTTTACTAATGTTCAGTAAATTAAAATGACCCAGGTGTTAACGGGTCTTTATGGATAGCTTACATAAATTTTGAAATTTTTACAAGCTAAATACCGGTATCTTGAGTATCAATTCATAAGAAGGCTGATCTCAAAAATGGGAATGAAACGCGGTTATAATAAATAATTATGGGCGATAGTTTGAGCAAAAAAAAGATAGTAACTAAGAGGGTCTAGTTTTTATTAGATGCATGATGAAGTCTAGGCCAAATATCACGATGTGAATGTTATTGTGAGACCACGGACAGACTCACGGTGATTATTTTTCGCTAGAAAAAGTAAGCTTACATATATCTTTTAAACATGTAGCTAGTACCATTCGATAGACTTTTAACGTTTTGTAAAGATATACGTATTCCTCATGTTAGAATTACCTATGTATACATTAATAAAAGTAAGAATTTATTCAATGAGCGCAGTTTCTTAAAAATAAGGAGGAAAAGGGTCGCATATTAACGTAGCCATAAAGACATCCGTGGCTATTTATGACGATGCACTTTATTATATAAATATACATTAATAAAAAAAAAAAAAAAAAAAAAGGAAATTACAGTATATAACAGATCACTTTCGTATTTTTTTCTAATTTTTATTTTTTATTTTTACTACCGGATATCACTAACAGATTTAAATTTAATCTCGAATTATAATACCCATAATTTATGTCTCATTCCAATCGTACCTCGTTTATGACAGCTGATACAGGATCCACCAGAAACTCAATGGGTAGTACAATTGAACAAGATATACAATATCCTCATTATAACCGGCACCACCACACCTCGCACCACGTAGAACTGAGCAAGCATGATGGAGAATTGCCACGACATAAAAGTGTTCTTCGAAAGAAGACGAATACAGAATTACAGCACATACATAAGCCTGAAAATAATAGAGATTATGATAACTCACATAGAGCATCGTTTTCAACAGAAAGCTTAGAATCCAGCCATACTGTTATCAATGAGTCATCGCAGTCTAGTTATAACTTGAAAGAAAAACCAAATATTTTGCTCAATGCCGAGCTTAGTCCGAGGAATACTAATTCGGAGACTATGACTCCCGAATTAAAGACATATCCCATCGCATGGGTGCTATTGTTCTCGATTGTTGTTCTGAGAGCTGCCACTGCTATATTTGGTAACACTTTTAGTCCCATTCCTTCTGTCACAGCCGAGTTTATGGGAATTTCGCTATCTAGCATAAACTGGATTTACAATGTTATGTCCATCTGTTACATTGTGGCTAGTTTTTTTACCAGTTGGTTATACTTGGTTATAGGAGTCAAATGGTCTGTAAGTACTTAATTCTTTGCGAAAATCAAAATTTTATCTATAAAATTTCTTTATTATCACTACAATTAATGACACACTTTTATCCTTTAGCTCGTCTTATCTGGTGTTATACTCTCCATCGGTTGCTGGGTTAGATGGGTTGCAGTAAAAATCAGCCCGCCTTCATTCCCTATCCTCATGATTGGACAAACTATCGCATCATTCAGCTCACCGATTAGTCTAAATATCATGACAATGGTAAGTTCAGAAGAGAGGGGGAAGGGGATGGAGAAGGATTTAATTTATGGTATTTTAGCACAGGTGCTAATTAATTTTTTTTTTCAGTTTTCCACATTATGGTTTACGGAAAATCGAAGAGCAACGGCTGGCATGTTTATCGGTACGCAATTAGCATTATTGTCATAATATGGAACGAAACTAAAGAACTCTTTTTTTACCAGTGTCTAACTACGGTGCTATTATTGCCATGTTCCTCATGCCGTCTATTGCAACAGGTTCCGATAAGATTGAGCTAACAGTAAGACCCTTATTATATAGCATCCTTGCATAAATTCTTACATTTTAAACAATTTTACATGATAGGTTATCGTAGTTGCATGTATAGCTACAGCCGCCACCATCCCATTTTTGTTTTTTCCTACCAAACCAGCAACACCGGCTTCTTATAGTGTAAATAATGCAGCTGATAAGAATTTATCCCTACCTGAAATGACTTTACTCCAAGGAACTGTCATTTTGCTAAAAAATCCGCATTTTTTAACACTTTGTGTCGTCCATGGTTTGAATGTTGGATTATCGATTGCATGGAACGGTCTTATGAATCAGGCCATTTCTCCTTATGGTTATACGGATAATCAAGTCGGCAATATCGCTGCTATTGGTGTCGTAGGAGGAACTCTTGGTTGTCGTATGTATCCGTTCTTTTCTTTGAACTTTTTTTCTGGTTTTTTGAAGCTGACACTTTTATATTTATCACAGTTATATCTGGGCCTGTCATTGATAAGACAAAGCAGCATACAATTTTGTTAAAGATTATGACGCCATTAATGTTTAGTACATACGTAGCTTTTATCTTTGTCGGTATGTGTACTAAAAAACGGATCGGATGATCACATCATGCATAATTATTTCTTTACTAATCAGTTGATTTCCAAAATTAGTTAAAAAGGATTCTTTTGCTGCAATACTTTATACCAATGCCCTCAGTCAATTCTTTCTTAGTTTTATGGTGCCTGTATGTGTCGAATTAGGCGTTGAAAGTAAGTCTAATTTTTTTTTGAAACAGAAATATTATATTAATAGCTTATCGAATTTTAATTATAGTTTCATATCCTGTCCCTGAATCGTTGTCTACTTCTATTTTATGGCAAATTGCGCAGGTCATTGGTTTTGCACTAGTTATCGTTATGGATTTGTTCCGAGATACAAACGGAGTCCCAAAGAATAACTTGTACAAGGCCTTAATCTTCCAAGCAGTAGTTGCTGGAGTTTGTTTACTCTTTGCTGTTGTCTTTAATGGTCCTATGACTCGATCCATTGCTTTAAAAGAACAAGAGGAGATCAGAAAAACAAAGTTATTAGGATTGAACAATACCAATACACGGGGTTTCTTTGAGTCCAACGAAACGCTTCAAGGTTTAGACGCAGATCATTTGAATTACCCGCATAAAGTTGGCGAAGTTGCTTAAAAAATAATATACCAGAGCAGTAGTTAAAATGATGCGTTCCGAAAAAATAACCCCTGCTTTAATTGACTAATTTAACATAATTATAACTCTGTTTTTTTCACGTTTTATATATAATAAAGGCGCGCATTTAGAATGCTTATTTTAATCAAATCATACTAGCTATTTGTCAAGCGAGACACGCGTAACTAAGTGAAAACAAGTGACTTGGATTCACGAAGAGCTTTTTGAGGCTTAATATCGTACTTGAGAGTAACAGGTGCTCAATCTTGGTAAGTTAAAGATCGTTTGGTTTGAAGGAAAGGTCATTGAACGATTACTTTATAATTTGCAAGCGGGGAAGGAGTACTTGATAAATGGGCTATCTTGTTTATTAAGTCACCACTGCCGTTACTCTTATCATGAGTTTCTTAAACGTTGAGGAAGACGTTCCATTGAATTAAATTCTTCCTGAAAAGACAAGATGACCGCTCATGGGGGATATTCTTTCTTGCCTTGATTAAAGGGATCTGCATTATAATTGTAAGCACTCACTTGAGAGGTAATAAGAGTGTGTTTATGTACGAATTCGCTACTGTCGTTACGCGAGATAAATCAATTTCAAGCAGTAACACAATTGCTCTTTTGATGATGTCTACGCTATGGACACTAATTCGCCAAGGATTTTGGTTGGGATTTGTAAGCCAGCATTGTGTCACACTGTAAATTGTAGCTCAAACTGCTCATTTTTATGAAATAGCTCCAAATTGCGCAAACAGGAAATACTATAAATTCCCGACAACCCCAAAAAGATTCTTCCCCCTTTTTCTATTGTTTATCTTTCTAAATAAATAAAATAAAAAATGGCTGTAAGTTGTAATATGGACAACAAGATGAGAGCAATGGCTTAAACTTTTTTACTAGCAATATACCTTCTCCGTCGCAATGTCTTGTTCAGGCTGTTCTAATGCCGTCAACAAGGCCTTAACTAGACTCGGTGGTAAGCTATTTAATTTTTACACGACAAGGATGAAAATATAAATGTTTTTTTTATTAAATGATAAAATGATAGGTGTTGATAAGATTGACATCAGCTTAGAAAAACAAGAGGTTGTTGTCGAGACCGATCGTCCCCGTGAAGAGGTTTTGGCCGCAATTAAGAAGACCGGAAAAACTGTTAACAATGAATAAATTTTTTTTTGGTTGGGATATTTTTCGTTTTATCTTTACGAACCATTCCAAAAGATTGTAATTTCTCCGTCACCAGGAGCGGATACGACACTATCCGTTACCTGTCTTCTTTCGGGTAGTGGTTCTACTTTATTTCGATCATCAAAAGGATTTTCTTCAATGGTTGCCTTTGGCACAACTTCATATTTTTCAGGTTTAATTGATTTAAGTGAACCACTACGTGTTATACTATTTTGTGGTCTGATGGTATTTACACGCATAATTTGGGGTTTGGCTCTTGTGATTTGTGTTGCCTGGACAACGGTTGCTGTTTGCTGATGACTCATCGTGGATTCCATCGATCCACGTCGACTACAAGTATGTGTCGTCGTTGTCATGATACTATGAGCATTGGATATAGGTCGATCACTAAATGGATCATTCTCTTGATGATTAGCAAATGTTGAGAAGCTACCATATCGAGCTTCAGGCGTTTCAGCTTCCGGTATGGTTGCAGTTGATTCAGGTCTAGAAGGTGGTATAAACGTGACAGGTATAACACCAGACATCACTTGTCGAGTGCTATTATTTCTCTCCAACATTTCTTCATCCATAGGTGAAGTTCTTTCAAGTCGATGAAGTTTATCAGGTGATCTAAATGCGAGTGGCAAACTGCTCTTGTTCTTCCTTCTGTGACGAATAACTAAATAACCCAGTCCACATAAAAGCAATCCACCACCAAATATACCGCCCACGATACCACCAATCAATGCTCCACTTCCAGAGGATGTTTTGGCTACTGCTGTACTAGCAGGAGGTAGTCCCAATGCTGCTCTAGAAATACATTTTGAACCAGGGCATACGCCACATGTTATCATTGTTCCCATCGTACAAACATCGTCGATTGAACAGGCAGGTGAGCAGCTTGCTGAACAATTTAAAGGTGCACAGTCTATTAATATTCGATGTAGAATTGTTAGCAACTAAAATAATATTTGCTGTTTCATAAAATTTAAATTACTTTGTGCATAGGTCGTTGTAAATAGTACTCCTACTATCGAAAGGAATGACAGTTTGAATCTCATTAGAGAAATAATAAAAAAGAAAAGGAATGTGTATAAAGGGAAAAGGAAAAAGGAAAATTAAGAATAATATTGTATTTTATAAATAAGACAGTTACACATGTTTAACAAGTAACACAAGTCCGAAGAGCGATATACATGGTTAATTAACAGGAGAACTTAAATATCTGTATATACATATATAAAAAAACGGGGGTAGTTTTATTATTGCTCGTTGAAGCAGTTTCATTGTTTTTGATTGTCCACATTGGATTTCAAAAATGATTCCCATTCATTCCAGGTGGCTCCGCTGGGCACATCCCATAAAGGGATTTCTGAGCTCAAACTAGCTAAATCAAATTGTGTCGCTTCTTGTGGCAGTATATTACAATCATAAAATGGCCCGTTCACTGCTGGAGTGCTTCCATTATAATTCGTACCCGGAGAGAGGTAGTCGTATACTTGTTGTGACTGATGTTGTTGATTAGAGGATGATTGTTGCAATAGTGATCGTTGTTGCGATTGCTGATGAGATTGTTGATGTTGTAGATGAGATTGTTGTTGCTGATGAGATTGTTGTTGTTGCTGAAGAGGCTGCTGTTGTTGCTGTAACTGGTTTAGTTGCTGTTTATGCTGAAGAAATTGTTGTTGAATCAATTGCTGTTGCTGACAAAAGTGTTGATGTTGTTCTTGTTGTGCAAGGCGCTTTTTTTCCTGTAGATGATTATCAGGCAATCCTGAATTTTGATAGGATGATGACTGCGTTGCACTTTGGTCGTTCTGTCCATCAACCGTGTCTAATTCCATATTAGGACTTGTAACATCTTTTCCTAACCCAAACAATAACGACGACTTAAACATATCTGCAGAGCATTCACTTGGCGAGTTAAAACTTATAACAAAAGGATCAGGCTGTTTTTTAGATTGTTTTATAGCGGACACATCGCTAGAATTACGTCTTGAATATTTCGAAATTGGCCTACCACCATAACTGTACTTCGATGTATTGCTATAATCAGAATTATCACTTCTTTGATTTGTTCGTTTCCTACTACACACAGTAATTGTTGAAGGTGAGTTCATATTGACCTCAAAATTGGAAACGACGTGCAGCAGAACATGGACAACTCGCGTCTTTCGAAGGTACGGATCCTCATCGTATACGCGAGAACATCGTATTAAGTTGCGTTTGCCTTGCTCTCTCAAGAAAGCATTTTCTCCCTTGGCATTGTGTAGAAAGATAATAGCAGCCTGAAATACAGCACTGACCAATTGAATTGAGTTTCTGTCATAATTTTTTTCCAGGATGAAGAACTTACTAGACAGCCATGTTCCAGGGTAAAGAAACAAATGCGTGGTATTCCACAGCTTCCACAATATCTATGAGATTCACGGCACATGCTGTACATATACTTAATGCCTTGACAGCCAAACCCATATTCTCAGGCTGATCCTTGTTATGCTTGATAAAAGATCGATATAATAATATCCAAACACAGTCGCAAGCCATGTTCACTACACATGCCTGCGCATAAAATATATCGGTACGTGACACAGTAAGATCTAGTCTTAATTCTTTCGGCAGTGATAATTTCCAGTTAGTTAAATTAGACTCCAGAATTTTTAGTAAATCTTGATTGTTTTCGCGATTGTGTTTTCCACGTGTCGAATGAAAGCCCACTAAAACTTGACCGGCAATTTGGGACAATGTGATGAGATAAATAAATCCAGAATACACTGGTATTTTTTGCTTTAAAGAGGATTCGGCCTCTAGAATCAAGATGGGTGTGATATCTCTATGTTTAGACGGAGAATTGAGTTCGTAAGGTGTAGGTAGCTCGACATCGAATTCATGGTCAATAATAGACACGGGCCGACCTAATTCCGCTGCAACCCATCGGTCCATCAAATACGCTGCGTACCAAAGTCGTTTTCGTAGCTCAATTTCATAATCTGGAATTTTCCATTTAGAGCAATCACGATGAAGACCTAGGTCTTGTGCCATACGGATGGCCATGCCTGTGATTAGCCAATGCGCCGTATCTTCTTCGTCCGTATCGTGACTAACAAACATACTAAGGATCATTAAAGATTGGACTGTACTGATCATGGGCCGCTTGTATACAATATTTAGTATTTGATGAGCTTTTTCTTTTAAATAGCTGCCCATTTCTTCCAATTGTTCAGGGGTCAAATCAAAGCTTTGGATGTTCAAGATTTCGGGCGAGAAGATGGTCGTGCCGACACATGTAATTGCGAATAACAGGTATTTATCCGGAGGTGTTGGGTTATGAAAATAGTACTGTTCAAGAAACTGAGTCTTGTTAATAATCGGGCAATAGATATGGATTCTAGTAAAGTATCTAATAATAACAATAAAAAGGATGTAAACAATTTTGCCACAAAAGGATTTACGTATAAAACTAATTACAAATGAACGATATAGTCAGCTATTTCTTGAGTTATATAGGGGGTATCTTCAAATATTTCTATGCGATTGGATTGAAACTCTTCTTTTGATTCAGATGGCAATAAAACTTCCTTTGATTTCATAAAAACGTGCTCATCTTCCTCCTCATTCAGTTTCTGCACAAACCAAGAAGGCTCATCCGGTAAAGGGTGTTTCACATTGGCTCGAAGAAAACCATCCTCTAAGAATTGAACGCCTGAACTGGCACCAATATAGCGTGTACGCTGATAGTCTGATATAGTCAATTTGTCCATTTGTTGGTCTATATTTTCGTAGTCTTTTTCTGCAAGACTAGCCAGTAGAGCTTTGCATTTAATAATTGGTGCAACATCAATCTCATCCTCTTCATATCGCGGCGGCGAAGAAAAGGAGGAAGAAGAAGACGGATGGTTTCTAATAAAATCGTCGCCAGATTCTTCTTCTTCTCCATCTTCTCCTTCATGGTCCATGCCCTTGCCTTTTTCCATGTTCTTTATCAGTTTCTCCATCCGTAATAAGCGGTTTTCAAGCAATTCGATATAACCACTATAAGAAGAAAGGGATTATAAATATCATACGAATTGGTCAATGGGAAGCAAGATATGCTTACCCTGAAGAAGGGCCCCTTTTTTTCTGCTCGACCAAGAATTCACATGTCACATTGGCATGTGTACATTTTGTACACGGTTGCCTGACGTCTGCATCGCATTTGGTTTTCCTTTTACGACAATGGTCACAACTACGTTTAGCTCTGGTGCGTTTTTTTCTATATGGATCGTCTGTTTGTTGAGAGCATACTGTATTGGCTGCAGGTGCAATGGGTACCATGTTGTTCATTCGTTTCATAATAGTTTTAATAACAGAAAAAAGAAGGCTCTAAGCTAGAAAGCAGTTTTTTTTTTCTTATTTATTTGGGTTTTAAACTATAAAAAAAAAACGAAACAGGCGCCGAGACAGGCGTCGTACCACCCGAACTTTCAATACGAATATTACCAAAAGAAGGTTTTGAACTTTTTTTGCTCAAAATGTAAAAAAAAATGGAAAAAAAGTTGCCCCATAAGAGCAGAAGAAACGAATTCAACCTACCATTTAAGTGAATATATCGCTGATCTGCGATAAAAGATCTGAAAAGTTATAGCTGCTACGTTTCTGAACATTTCTAAAGTTTTGCTTGGTTGTCCGTAGGATCTTGCCCTTTTGCGTTGTTCTTGAGGTTTTGTGCTGTTCTTGAGGACTTTCATCACGAAGAAAACGAAAAATGGAAGACATGTTTAAACAAGTTGCATAGCACAATTACATAAGGGATTAACAATTCTACTTATGTTATTGGTCATAACTATACATTTTGATTTATACATCTGTTGTAGAAAAAAAAAGTTACATAAATAAATGAAATAAATATATTCTAAAAGACCTCGTCTAATAACACGATGATCTATTATTGATCAATGAGAGCGTAGAATATTCACCCTTTGAAACGTTCAACTGATTACCGATGCTACAGAGAATCATAGAACCTGAACAAACAAAACGTGTAATGTTGTTATACGTGTGTTTGGAAAAGCATGTGAAAGCCCCGAATAAGCACAACAGGTCCTAGGCTTATATTATTGTTATGGAAAACAATCTCTTTTGTTAATTTAATCGAAAGCCAAGCCTATAAGCCTTTGTTTGAGCCTGCATAGTATTTTTTCTTCTCTTGGGTGCATAGTCCCTAAAGAGATCGCATTGACGTTCTTCTTGAAATTTACGTCGACTCGCCATAATTAAGGCCGCTTGAGAGATACTAGTTATAAATGCGAAAAGATCGGAGGCACTCGTCTAATTGCTTTTTTCCTACTCCTGTCCATTTTTATTTGTCTGAGAATAGTTTTTTATGTGTCTGAATCTTAAAGAGTACTGTAATGCATATGCTAAAAAAGGGTGCGTGTGTGTATGGGGATGTAAAAATTAAAGTGCCAATTTGACAGAAGGCAAAACAAGTTTGCCTTTTTTACTTAAAAGCTGATCATGAATGACATTCATAGCAGTTACTGCCGAACGTTCATCGATGACACAAGAAATGTTAATTTCTGAAGAACCTTGGGAGATCATCTCAATATTAACACCAGCAGAGGCCAAAGTGCTAAACATCATACCAGCAATACCAACCATGTTTTTCATTTGCTTACCAACAAGGGAGAGAATAGCAAGATCCTTAATGACATCAACCTATACAAACAGGGTTTAGGCTTCATTGGTACAAAAATAACTTTTTTCTTTTAAAAACTTACTTGTCCGACAGAGCGTAAATCGGTGATGACACGATCTAAATCCTTATCGAGGTTATCTTCACCAAGCGCCATAGAAACATGCACCTCAGAGGTAGAAATAAGATCCACAATAACACCATAACGATCCAAGGTAGAAAAAATCTTTGCAAAGAAACCATGACTAACACTCTTACGATTTGAGTGTACGTTAAGAACAATGACATGGTCTTTGATAGTAACAGCAGTAGGATATTTACGAGATAAGTCCAAAAAGTAACCGTTTTCAGCCAAAACTTTAGGGGAATGAGGTGGTGTAGCAGTACCGTCTTTTTGCACACTCTCTGTAGGGAAAATGATGGTACCTTGTCCACGAGGATTTTCGACATTCTTGATGCGAATGGGGATATGAGAACGAATGACTTGTTCCATGGTAAATGGGTGAATTACTTCTGAACCATAATAGGTTAATTCAGAAGCTTCTTCGGGTGTAATGATGGGTAAAAGACGAGCAGATTTAACTTTACGAGGATCGGCAGTAAAGATACCATCTACCTCCTTCCAAATTTGAAGCTCTTCAGCGGATAATCCAACTGCAGTCAATGCAGCACAAAGATCAGTGTATCCACGACCCACTGTGGATAATAAACTACCAGGCACAATACCAAAGAAACCAGTGACAACAGGTACCTTGCTACCGCAGCTTTTCACAGCTTCTGCCATTTTCTTTGCAAGATAATCATAGAAGTCTTGATCAAGTTGGTCAAATTCACGATCAATGATATTTTCCAGAGACACAAATTGAGCATCGACATCCTGAAAAAAATTAATTTTAAATCTCCACCCCCATGTACATATTTTTCATTAAAAAAAACTTACTCTGTCTTGTAAAACGGCAGCCACAATTCTGCAAGATAACTTTTCGCCGACACCAATGATGATATCTTTGGATCGAGGTGAAATTTCATTGATAATTTGAGCTGCTTCTAAAAATGACCTTAACTTGGCACAATCAGATCTGATATCTTGTTCTAATTCTAAACGAATTTCGTCATTGTGAATCATTTCTACCGCCACTTCCAAATGATCTTCTAAAAGTGCTGATACGATTTCTAAATATTCTTTGGATCCAGGCTTCATTGCATCGTTGGCCGCACGAATTAATCGATTGGTTGTACCCGTTTGTTTATCCTTTCCACTACGTGCTGAACATACAACTACAAGCTGGTTTTGTTTGACGTATTCTCTAATATCGTAGAAATTTCCAGGCTTAATTTTAATTTTAAGAGAATAAATATGTATCTTGTACTTACTTGATAACTTCATTGGCAATGTTATCCAAAAATTTACCAATACTTGTTCCACCAAATTTTTGAACAATCCATGGAAGTCCAGGTGAGTTATTATATGTAAATGTACGAACCATTTAAAAGGTGCTAAAAAATATGTAGAAGAAAAGAAGAAACAAAGAAAAAAAAAAAATTGAATAAATCCCTCTTTTGGATTAATAGGAAAAAAAAAGTGAGTCAACTTGACATTAAATTGGCCAATGCAAAGATCCGCTTATCTTAATCTCAGCAATCTGTGATTTTTTTGTGACCGATCTTTTAAAGGGTTTTAATCACAATGGTGTGAGATCATATGTACCAGGAGACCACGTCTCTATGATTACTTGCCGTATTTTTAGCATTTCCTTGGAAACACAAAGTCCTTCATTAACTGGCATTTCCATCGACCTTAATTTCCTTTAAAAAATAATGTAATAAATCATATGCATGGTGAAATTAATTACATCACTATCTATTGGGGCATCTGTTTCTTCCTCATTTTTTTGTATGCGTGTAACCTTTGAAGTGAGCATGTGGCCATGTTTAAGTAACAAAAGCCAGTTCCAACGAGGGAACTACTGAGGTTATTTGCATAACATTGCAATTTAATACAAAGGAGAATGCAGGCAATGAAGAGTACACAAATATACTTTAGTGATATAGTTATATGAGATTGCTTTCAGACAGTAAATAACGTCAAGAAATGAAATTTAGCATCCTGTATTACTTTTTTAAATCTGTTCCTGTACCAATATTGCTGAGAGCGAATTTTAAAGAAAGGTCACATCAAAGCCAGAAAAAAAAAAAAAAAAAAAAAAAAAAAAAAACGACTACGCATAAATTGGAGGGGGCCTGCCATTAATTATATTTTCTTCCAAATGTTTCGATTAGCTAGATTAACACAACAATTTCAAGCACCCTTGCTGCGTAAAGCAACTTATAACCAAGCACGAATTTCAGCTCCTGTTTTCGCTTGGCGTCAAAATTTCTCTCAAACGCAGTTTAGCCTGTCAAGTGTTGAAAAGCCAGCTGGAGAGAAAGAAGCGGAGGAGGACGAGCTTGAAGTGATTGATCCCAAGGATTTCCCCGAGCTTTACCCCACCGAAGAAGAAGAAGGCGATGTGGAAGAACAAGTGGACACGGAATGGTTTGTAGATCCGGAATTCACGGACGAAAAATTATTATCAGAAACGGATTTTATACCCTTGTGGCAACGTCGTGCAGTGGGCGATCACTTGGAAGATCGCTTAGCACTTCAGCAAGTGTCCAAAGATTTGATGGAGTCTGGTAAATTGACAGCAGAGACATTGGTGGAGTTATTAGAGGAGAGTAAGATGGATAATGTTCAAATTTTGGATGTTCGAGAGAAGTGTGATTGGGCTGAATACATGATCGTAGCTTCCAGCGCTAAAGGAGATAAATACTTGAGTGGTGTAGCTGAGCATATTGGTGGTGTGGTCAAGAAAGCGATCAGCTCCAACCCAGATACCTTAAAACTTCAGCCTGCACCCCATATTGAAGGCAGAAATGACAAATCCGGTTGGCTCTTGATTGATTTGGGTCGCATCATTGTACATTTATTCACACCCGAAGTAAGAGAGCGTTATGATTTAGAAGGCTTATGGAAGTCTGTATCTACTGATCCTTCTGAGCCTATGGCTTATGAAGAAGAAGAAGAGAAGAAAAACACTGTATATTAATAATAAAAAAAGTGATGTCACACAACTATTTCGAACACAAAAACTAAAACAAAAAATAACACGAAAACTCCTCTGGCCCCCCTTTAATCATGTCTACCATTAGTGAATGGTCTATACTTGAAAAATTACTACTGACACAAGCCGTATATAAATATGGCGAAAACATGTGGTTCCAAGTGGCCCGTGTATTAAAGCAACATGGCTTGATTCAACCTCAACAACGTCCATCCGATTTCTTCAGTCAAAAGGTAAAACATGAAGGGCTTTATCTTTTTGTGCCTGTCATCAACTTTTTTACATCACAATAGAATTGTCAATTTCAATACTATTTACTTGTTGAACAACTCGAAGCCGAAAAGTAAGTTGCTCTTTCTTTATTTCTCTCTTGGTCGTCTCATCAATAAATAAATAAAAAGACAAGTGTACCGACATAACGACTTGAAAAACGATATGCCAGTAGTTGTTCGCATTGCACGCCAGTTATATCTACAAAGAATTGAAGAAGTAAAGGAAAGGTTGAACCAAGAGCAAACAGAATTTGGAAAGTTGGCTGAAGAAATCCAGGCTATCAAGTCTGGTAAATGGGATGATAGCTTGAAAGGTGATATACAACAAGAGCAACAACAACAGGAAATCTGTATTAAGCGTACTTCAAGTGAGGTACATTTGGAGACGAACCTTAAGCGATGTAGGTTGGAAGAGGAGAAGGACGCTTCCATTCATGAGGAACATGTTATTTCTACCGCAATTTCAACACCTACCGAGACTACTAGCATCGAACAGGATATGGCAATACCACCACCACTCGCAGTACTAACACCAGCGCCATCAGCATCAGAAGTACCAGAAACACCAGAAGCGCCAATAGTACCATCAGTGTTAGAATCACCAGAGACACTAGCAACTTTATCAGTGATTGGGCCTGGTGCAGCTGCGGAAATGATAAAACCTGTTGTAGAAACACCACCAGCACCACCACCAACATTAATTTCGAAAGAGATGGTTGCACAGGATCGGCTACAAGATGGAAAGAATGATAAATTACCAAGAATAATTATACCTGAACTATATAATGATCAATCTGGTAAAAATGCCCCCTTTATATAACTTCCCCCCAAATGTGTGTATGTGTATGTCTGTTTTTGGCTAACGTTTGATATAAACCAAAACCACAAAAAAAAAAAACCACAAAAAAAAAAAAAAAAAAAAAAAACTTAAAATACAATACAATACAAAAAAGCATCGCCTATATCCAAATTACACATGACAACGGATGATGAGTACTTTACCAGTAGCGAAACAGCTACACCTACCTCCGCCAGAAGGTTAAATGCCAATAACAGCGATCAAAGACAAAAGGCATGGCAAAAGAACATCAATTTGTTATGGCAGGAGATTGCAAATCACAAAAATGGAACCATGTTTATGAACCCTATTAAAAAGTCATATGCCCCACTTTATGACAAGGTCGTGAAGCAGCCATTGTATCTCAAAACCATCAAGAATCGTGTCCGGGATGGGGTAAAGGGGACAATTGTTCATCCCCATATATTACGTATATTGATCTTTTTTTTTTTTTTTTGAACATTTAGGTTGTAAAAACGACAGCCGAATTTGAGCGTGATATAGTCTTAATGTTGACTAATTCCCTCATGTATAACAAGGAAGGTACAGAAATGTATCTGATGGCTTTGGAAATGTTGGATGATGTACGAGAACAAATCAGATTATTCAAATCTGCAGATAGCTATTCCGTTTCTTTTTGGGAAAATGAGACCCAACAATAAAAGCTCTGCCCTTATTTTTTTTTTCTACCTTGCCCATGATTGGCTTACCAAATCTTTAATACTTTTTGACTTCTTTTTTTTTTTTTTTCTTCTTTCTTTTTTTACGACTTTCTTTTATTTGACGCGTTAACAACAATAGAGCCATGGAGCTACCTAATGTAGACCCACCACCCAAAAAAACGGTTCATACAATACCCAGAGGTACATTGACCTTTTTCTTTTCTCTTTTTTTAATAAAAAAAGCACAGCTGTATGCTAAATCTACATTGTTTTCGTAAATTTTTTTATTTTTTATTATTCTTCACAAAAAGATGAATCGACAAGGAAAAAGATTACCGACATTATAGATCATCAATTCGATTTAGAAATATACCTTAAACAAAGAGAGGTAGCCACCATTCGACAAGAAATCGCAAAAGCAGAAAGCATTCTCGAAGACTTGAAATCAGCTGTCGAAAACGGTAAACAAAACATGTTTATTTCTTGTTCAATAAAACTAACTGGGAAATTCCTATAGAATCGTTAGCAGCATCCATGCCAGAAGCAGTGCATTATACCCGACGATCGGCATTATACTACCATGGAGGCCCACAAGCTTTAATGAACCCAGCTCCTTCAACCGCCGTCAAAAAGAAAGTATATCGACTTTTAGAAAAGAATCAATTATTTGGTAGAAGATACGATGGTGTCTATGTGAGGTAAAAATTCCACTTTGTTGTATGGACCGCACGGAGGAAATTTCATAACACTTTCTTATTCTTTACAGACTAGCATGTCCCGTCTGTCATCGTGATGATTTTGCAAACCAACAGGGCTTCTTAAACCATTGTCGATTATCTCATAATTTAGAATTCGGCCCTTATGAACAGTGTATGTTACAATGTGGTACTCCCGTAGATGAATCTGAAGTGCCCTTAGATAATCCAGCTAGACTAAGACCTATTATGGGCATGAATCCTGCTATGCCGAGGTACAACTTTTCTCTAGCGGAAAAAAAAAGTGTTACTCATGATCTCTCTCTTCTACAATAGGGCTTTGCAAAAGAAATTAGAAAGACCATCTATTAAGGTATTTGAAGAAGATGTAGATATGGAATTAGAGAATGAAAAACGTCATTCAACTCCACCAGCAGCAACAAGTACAGCGGTGCCGATAACGTCATCTACAATACCAGTAGCGGAACAAGCAGCAATGGCAAAGCCCAACAATGCACCAGCAACGGAACCATCCCTGATGTCATCCAATATACCTACACCATTCACGAATGCTGTGCCGCAGACCGAGGACAAATCGATACATCCTACGGCCACATTACCTGTTATAGATAGACCTGATAAAGCATCGAAATTAGTCCCAGAGAGCGAAACTGGTGAGATCGTAGACAAGCCAAAGTCAGAGGAAGTTAAAAAAGAGGATACACCTAGTACACCTAAAGTGGAGTCTTTTGCTGCTGCAGTTACTCCATCAACAGCAGATGTTGGATCTCGATTTTATATTAAGAGACGTATCATTGTGGGTAATGTTAGTAAATACATGGCACCAGGTATGTTTAAAAACTATGTGAAAATGAAAAAAAAATAGCTAAAAAACATTAGAGCGCCGTGATCCCGCATTAAAACAGTTTACACATAAATGGATGATTTACGTTGTAGAGCCACCACAATCCAAACAAGATGTATCTGCGTTTATCACCTGCGTACGATTTTACCTCCATCCCAGCTATAAACCTAACGACATTGTAGACGTAACAGAAGCTCCTTTTAAACTTACACGTTTAGGATGGGGAGAATTTCCTATCCGTATCCAACTCTTTTTTGTAGACAAAAAACGCAACAAGACCGTCGACCTCATTCATCATTTAAAGTTGGATGATTCACATTCGGGCAAACAGTTACTGGGAAGTGAACGTAGTATAGAGATTGAATTGGACAGAAATACAGATTTCAAAGACACAAGTTTTGTACCACCCCAGAAAGAATCAGAAGCTCCTGCAACCATGGCTGTGCGACAAAAGATCAGTTTATTAGGTGGCATCTTGAAAGAATGCGTGAGGAAATTACCCATTGTCAGGGCTGGTTCCCATGGTACGGTCCTACCTTACAGTTGCGCTTCCAGCTCTCAAATCTTCTTTAAATGGTCCGTGGGGAAACGAAAAGCCTTGGAATGGCACCGTGCTCGTTTACTACGCCTGGAAGCTCAAAAAAGAGCTTACGAAGTCAATGATAATGTGCTTCGCATGGCGGCAGAGGCACTAACCACCAAAGATGTCGTCTTATGGTGTGTCAAAAATAAATACACCCCAGTTAAATCAGATACAATTGAAGATGTCGTCGAGTCAGGCTTGAAGCCAGGCTATTGTAAATTCTGTGGTAGCGTAAGAGATGGTCATGATGAAACCATCGATGATAACTGTCCAAGAAGACCTAAAGGATGGAACAGTAGGAAGCGTAACGGTGGCATCAATAGTACAACCAGCGTATCCAAATTGCTCTCTACGCTTGAACAAGGCTGGGAAGATGTGAAAGATTCAGGTAAGGATGGTGTGCAATATAATACAACGGACACTCCCTCCTAAATTTATAATATATAGATGATGACATGGATGTGGACATTGATATGGATGAAGAGCCAACCACGACAAAAGAAGAAGTGACACGTCGAAACGATATATCGGAACGAGTCAAGCATCTTACACTTGACTCGATGGATGTGGCGAATGAAAGATCGCTGGACTGGATGTGGTCTGTCGTAGGTCAACTTCGTCTAAAAAGTGTGATTGCCAATGATATGTTATTAGCAAAAGATGGTAATTTACAAGGTCCCACTTCTAGCTTTGATTTAACTTCGGCTATGAATCAAAGATTGGTGGTAGGAAACATTCTAACTCAGGTAAATAATAATCTCTCCAGTTTTCATCGACATCTCATGTTATTTATTATTGTTACTCTAGGCGACACGAGTGTTTCTAAAGAAACTAGTAAATAAAACTGTAAATAAATGTCGTAAAGAAGAAGAAGGATCCGCCGATAAGTCCGTCAAGATGATGGTGCCTTACCATGTGTATCAAGCAGCACAAGAGACAGAAGACTTTGATTTTTTGACCAATCAATACATGGGACCCGAAGATCCAGATGTACAGCAAAAAGGCAACTAAACCGCATCTTAACGAAGAAAAAAAATATGTACATAGACCAACCCTTATCGCTTTTAATTTTGCCCTCCCCCTCCTCCCCTTTCAGAAGAAAACACGCGTGAATTTAATACATAAATTAAGTTTTTATTCCCTATTATTATCATTTTTTTTATGTAAACAAAGATAGTAAATAAATTTCGTCAAGTGGATGTAGAAGGTGTGAAAGAAGAAGGAAGTCTTTTGCGATTATCAGTACTTGATAAGGAGCATTGCATTTTTCTTGCAGCAGCTTTTCCGATGGCATGAAGATTATGATTGCTATTCCAAGGTATCTGATAGCCTCCCTTCTTGGTCGTATGTTCTTCGCTTGTCTCTCGATATCCTTTCCATTCTTCATCTCCAAATCTGCTCTTGTTCACTTCTTCCTGTGGTGTGGATGGCGTAGATAGATCAATCGTACGAGGACTGGCTTGTCCTTTATTAGTAATTTGAGGTGCGGGATAACCTTTCCAAACTTCTTCCTCATCTTCTTCATAAGGATACCCTCGCCATTCATCGTCATCATCCGTATGTGAACTAGGTGGATATCCCATCCATACTTCGTCTTCTTCTTCTGCACTATTATTCTGTTGCGCAAGAATAACCATATCCTCTTCGGCCTGCAGGTATTGCTGAGGTATAAATTCGGGTGCAGTAGGCGATAGATAAGGTTTGGGTTTCACTTCCCTGATGGGTTCTTCCTCTTCCTCCTCCTCTTCTTCTGCTATAATTATATCCGTTTCATTATCATCATCTACCATATCATCCACCTCTTCAGGCTCTACAGGTTTTTTATTTGGAATATCCGTTGCTAACGTTGCCGGTGCTGCTGGTGACAAGGTGTCAGAGATTTGTGTAACAGTATCATGTGCCACAATCACTAAATCGTCGACTGTGGTCTGATCTGTCACTGGCGGCACGATTTTTTGGACTTGAACGACTAATGGCAATGGTTTGTTTTGTTGTTGTATAGGTTCCGAGTGGGAGAAAAAGTCCCAATAGAGGTCATACTCTTCCTCTGTGGTCAACTCGATTTCACCTACAGCCAAAGGTTCGACGTTGAGGCTCTCCTGGTGCAACTGAGAGCGATTAAGATAGGCACGAGATACAAGCCAATGGAATAGGTTGGAATTGGATTGTAATTTATCCAGTTCTAGACAGACCGATAATTTTAAAGGGACATGGGATGTGCGTTTCCAACTCGACCTCTCGAGTTCGAGCGTGTTTATTTTTAAATGTTGTTGACAAAATTCCAATACGCGTATAGCAGAAACAAATGATTTTTTGCCGGCATCGGAGAGTATTTGTTTGTTGCCCATACCTGTGGTACTGTTGTTTAATACAACAGAATGTGTGTGAATTAAATTGCGTATCATGAAAAGATGTGCATGCATAAACGGTACTGCAATCATTTGAGATTTGAGGGTGGGTGTGTTCAAGAAACGCGCAGTGTGTAACCATAACTGTTGATGGTACGCTTCATAATTGTTTTGAGGCGATAAGATAGTAACCAGTTCTTTGTAGGTGGCCAGCATTTTGGAAGAACATTGGCTCCATAGCGATTCAAGGCGTTGAACCTCCGGCATCTGTAGACTGGTCAAGATGGCTGTACAGCCGGAGAAATCGCGATAAATGTGTAATAAAAGAGATGCGATTTGTATCAATTGCGCAATCATGTTGTTGTTATTGTTCAGGCTTTTTCTTTTCTTCTTTTTAGATAATGACGACGTTGCTTCCTCTTCTTCTTCTGCAGCAGCAGCACTGTAAATGACTTGGTGTGCAAATGCATGCGATAGATAGCGGTGGAAATCTAGAAGGGGTACAATGTTTGATTGCTTGTCAAAGCTAGAAATCCAAGATTTATTCAGGACCACCAAACGGAATAAACTGCAGTTAATGTAAGCAATCTCTCTCGCGATATCCTGATGATTTAGATCAGTAAGAAATTGAGACTGCACATTTTGAATTTCTTTGGTTAATCGATCTAGATTTTCTCTTTCCTTGGAGAGATCTTTATTTAATAATGCAATTATATTGCTGGTATTGGAACTGGTGCCATCTCTTGTTTCGGATAAGGCCTTGGTTGTCTGTGCGAGGGCTTTGGCGTATTCAATCGATGTTTGTGTTAATGGTGATAAGGGGATAAGAGGAAGTCGGTTACTGGACTTGGAGATTTCTTGATGATGATTCATGCTATTTCTTTCTTTTTCTTTTTTTTTTTTTTTTATATATTTTTTTTTTTTGAATATATATATATATAACCCCCTTTTTTTTATTATATTGAGAACAAAGAAGAAAGAAAAAAAAAAGGAAAATGTTTGTTTGTGGTGTTGTGTGCTGTGTTGTGTGTGTGTGTGTGTGTGTGTGCACAAAGAAAAAAAAAGAGGGGGGGAGAGGATGACGTAAACTTTCGCACCATTTCGATTTACTTACCGTTCATCTTGAATGTTATTCTCAGTGTATTTTTTGGTTCTAATATTAACTACTCCTTTGAATGAACATGTGAGAGTTAATTAAAGTCTATCTTGTATTTCGCAACGGAACATTAAAATAACAATCTGTAAGTCACTCTTCTCTCCGTGTCAGTATATATCCCATGATGTTGTAGGGCAGATGTGCTTTGTTTTCTACTCTTGGAGTGCATCGTTCCAAACGTGTTTTGTGACATTTTTTAGCATGTATCTCCGACTAGTACAAAACAATGTAAAAGGAAATAAATTTCATAACCAGATTCTCTTTATTTGAGCTGCTGACCCAGACTCTAATAGGCTATCGTGCTGTGTACATACTTTTAACCTACAAATGCATCAAACACATTTCTCAATAAGCTACGCAAAGCTGCTCGGTATTATATTTTAAAATTCGAAGCATTTTTGCCAAATATATGAAACTTCTTACGCATTTTTTTGTTCCTTATAGGGCTGATTGTACTTGCCCTCAGACTTTGAACGTTTCGTTTCTATTCTGAGCCCTCAGATACAAAAACAAAACATTTTTGGTGTGTATGTTAAATAGATAAAGGCAGTTCAAAGTAGTGCAATTATATACTGTTTCCCGATATATATGACTTCTTATATTTTTTTTCCTTTTGATGTAATGTTGTGGGAAGTGTTACGGGTGAAAGGTAGAACGCTTTTCGCTTACAGCCCTAGTTTTTTCATCACCTAGTTATAATATTTAGCGATACCCTTACACGATGTTAGATGTTGGTCCAGTTGACATGATAAAGTAGTGTTCTGACCTTGAAAAAGTGCGTTTAATTCTTTATTACTTGTTACGATCTACGATCTACGATCTACGACAGAAATTATTAATTGGTATTATATCTTCGCTTCTCTCAAGGACAGCCAAATCTCACGTAGTCACAAGGTAAGATCTGTAATTTGGCGATCATTTAGACTTGGAAACAAGAATATACAATCAAAAAGAATGTAATAATTACAAATAAATGTATATTGAACGATTTATATTTATTTTAACAATTCTTTCTTCACTCTTTCGCCATTGAGCTCGTTAGATATTAATCTTACGCAGAAATATGAAGGTAAAATCCAAAAGAGAAGCTGAAAATAAGCTATAGCACACACATACTGGTTTAACATATGCTGGTTGTGATAAATATGTATCTGGTTCAAGACGATAAGTTATATTGACCCCTTGATGTCTACTAAAGTATCATAGAATCCGACATTACAAATACGCGCGCCCTGGCTGTTCCGAAGAAGATATGGGTGTGCCTAAGAGACCCGAATCACCTATATCAGATGTCAGGCCAGCAGAATCAGTTGTAACTAAACAAATCTTATGGGCCGTCAAGAGATACTTTATTAAGCCTAAAAAAAGAGGTTAACTTTCATTGAGAAAGTAAGCATCCACAATTATATAATTACCCTGTATGTTCTCATCTAAGCCTTTCAGTTCAGGTTCTGAAGAACTGTTTTTTGAATCTCTATTTGTTATGCTTTCCTTTGAATCGCAGTTTACTGAGACATAGACCTTATTTACTAATGATCTCATTTTTAATTTTTAATTTTTAATTTTTTAACTTGCTGTTCCTATGAAAGTATTTTTTTGTCAATAGCTTCAGTTGTTGATCTAAGCTTTCTACCGTATCCGATTACTGTGTATCCTTCTTCTTTTAGCTTTTCGATGTAATTTTGTTATTCAGTGCATGTATATATAATATCTTTCTTGAGTGAATCTATATGATTAGGTCGATAAAGACAGACTTGACTATGGGGATATATCGAATACAACTTACAGGTATATTGATCTTTAAAAGCGTTAAGAGATCTCATTGAGATTCTTTCATCGTAGTCATTTACTAGCTGGTACTGAAAAATGACAGGTCTTTACTCTCACACCAATGGTAGCCAGCTTGACATTTTTATCATCAAACAATACAGAGTTGTCCCAAATTTTGGTAGGAATCTTCTTCATTAATACTGATTACAATTCAAACGTGATTGATTGTAGATCTTCAGCAAGATATATGGCGCTCAAGAATTGTAATGATTGGGAAATTGTATTTATAAATGAAATTCTTTTCAGTCGTTTGCGATCAGCATAATATAGTTAGAGATATTTTTTTTTCTAGTTCTTAATACGTATTGCAACGCGTTCTGTCTACTCAGTTTCTTTATTGTTTTCATATTCACTTTCTTCGTTTTAAGCACAATCCGACTTATAGTGATGATAATAAAAAGGTAGCACATTGGATAGACTTTTGCACATCAATCATGTATAGACATTTATAACCATTTCTCCCAACTTTGCAGTCTATTAAATCCACTTGCAGTTTCCATTACGACGTTCCGATCGTCGATTGTTTTTGTACACATTAACACAGGTCTTTTCGGATTTTCGCCATAACAAATTTCAACATTTCCTTTACGCTGATTGACACATTAGCTGCTATACTTCTGTTTTGTTCATTTTTGGTTGTATATACTTTTATCATCATTTGCCAAACTTACATTAGCAGCAGCTGTTTCTCTGTCCGTTTGACTTGTCTTTGGTTTATTTAAAAGAAACCAGATTAAAATGGCAAGACGTCAGGAATTATCTTGGTCTTTTTAAGTATTGGCAGACTACTTTTAATTCTAAACTTTATAGTGACGAGACAAAGCCCATAGTAAAATAATGGGTCTCCCCTTGGGGTCGCTCATCCCATTTTTGAAATGGCGTACCATGTCTGCCTTCCGATCGCAAAAACGCCTACATAAGTCTTTAAGTTAATACATGTGAACAATAATTTATATTAAATGGCATAAAACCTACATTAATTCTTGATTGAAACTGGGAACGCACCTTGAAGTCCCTATCACACAGCGGTAACCTTAAAAAGAAAAAGGGAGAGAAAAAAAAACTGAGTGGACGGATTTTATTGATGATGAGAATGATAGACAGTAACCGGCTTATGTCTTTGTCAATCTGTAAATTGTTTCAAGTTGCATAAAGTTAATCTTTCACTTTATACTGATAATAGGAAACAGGTGGGTAAATTCGCTCCCGGGACGAAGACACTCGAGATAATAATAAAGTTATTATTCTAAAGAAAACTACATTCTATTTCCAAGTTCGTCTATGTGTAATATCGAGATGTTTGGAAGATGCTTCATTCTAAAGTTTATATGTTTGAAGATTCTCTTAGTGATTCAAGAACTCCAAAAGGAAAACGTTGTAAAGTACTCAGTCTCATATGGCTGCAAGAAAATAGTCAATACAATGATATAAATAGCAAGACAAGTATATCAATAAGCTATACGTTAATTTAAGTTAAAGAAAGCAGATTGTGCTTTATGAACAGAACTGTATAGGTTTGAAGGTTGACGACTGATTTTGTATCACTGAATTTCCTTTTGTGAACGTCTGAAATTAAAAAAAAAAAAAAAAAGTAACAACTGCCCCCTGGGCTCCCCCATTCTCTTCTCGCCTTCTGTCAGATTTTTTATTCACATAAATAAAATGCGTGTTCTTGGGCTCTGGAACGTTTCAAAACAGGCACAGTTTGCTTTTAAGCCCACTTTGATTTCGAAGCATTTGAACCATACAAAAGCCTTTGTGACCACACCTATTTATTATGTGAATGCAGGTAAAAAGCTATCTTTTCTTTTTTACAATGCATCGATGACTCTAATTTAGATTTTCTTTAGTTCCTCACATCGGTCATTTATATTCAACCGTCTTAGCCGACACCATTCGTCGTCATTATGCCTTGCATGGAAAGCAGGTCTTAATGTCAACCGGTACAGACGAACATGGTTTGAAGGTAGACTGAACAAACGTCAAATTAAACCCTCAGAACCTAACCGCTAAAATAAAGTTTATGTTGTAAATTAGATTCAACAAGCCGCTGATAAGAACAATATGAAACCTATCGAGTTTTGTGATAAAGTGTCTGAAAGCTTCAAGGTATGTAAAAAAAAAATCATACACAAAGTTGCGGTAGAGTATTTAATATGTGGATAGAGTTTATGCGAGGCAGCTGACATTGGATACACAAGTTTTGAACGTACCACCAACAAACATCATATTTTAGCAGTGAATGAACTATGGGTACTGGAAGAGAACAGGGATTTTAGAAAAAGAGAAACTAAACAGGGTAATCATAGGATCAATTGTTGAAAAAGGGTTACCTTTATAAGGGAAAGCACGAAGGATGGTATGCAGTTTCAGATGAAGCTTTTTACACCAAGAACCAAGTGCACGAAGTACTGGATGAAAAGTCAGGGGAAAAAGTCATGGTGGCTATTGAGTCAGGTCAA
Organism: Mucor mucedo; assembly: GCF_025094135.1. Classification (NCBI taxonomy): domain Eukaryota; kingdom Fungi; phylum Mucoromycota; class Mucoromycetes; order Mucorales; family Mucoraceae; genus Mucor; species Mucor mucedo. Next base: position 62,524 of record NW_026252429.1, on the reverse strand, counting down.
CGTGTAGAATGGACAGTAGAAGAAAATTATAAATTCAAACTGTCTGCGTTTGGTGATCGTCTTTTAGAATGGATTGATGCTAATCCTAAATCGATTGTACCTAACAACAGAAAAAACGAAGTCAAATCTTGGATCAATGCTGGACTTGCGGATTTATCTGTCTCTAGATTAAGATCTCGTCTTGACTGGGGTATTCCTGTTCCAAATGACCCCGACCATACCATCTATGTCTGGTTGGATGCATTAACCAACTATCTTACAGCTACTGGATATCCTTGGAATAAGGATTCAAAAAACAAGGATTTCTTTCCTCCTGATGTCCAAGTCGTAGGAAAGGACATTGTTAGGTAAAAAAAGAGAGACGAATAGTTTAATTTGATTCTCTATTTTGACCCACCCTCTCCACCCTTTTATAAGATTCCATGCTATTTACTGGCCTGCATTTTTAATGGCTGCAGAATTGCCATTACCTAAACAAATTCTTGCTCACGCTCATTGGACTATGGGAAAGCAAAAAATGTCCAAGAGTCGTGGTAATGTTGCCGATCCTTTCCAAGTCTTGAAAGACTGCGGTGTTGATCCCGTTCGTTACTACCTCGTTCGTGATGGTGGTCTTGCTGATGATGGAGGTAGCTTTACAGATAGAGAGAGAGAGAAAAAAAAGGAAAATACCTAATGATCTGATATATTGTTCTCTGTTAGATTACTCTGAAGATATGATTAGAACTAGATATAAGAAAGATTTGGCAAGTCAACTTGGTAATCTGCTGAACAGAAGTACAGCCAAAACATTACTTTCCGATGGTATTGTACCTATCAAAAGTGATACGTTAGATGCCAGAGATGAGTTTATGCACAAGGAAATATCAGAGACAGCAGGTAAACCTAAAGAAGAAAAGAAAAGTGATACTCATGCGGGAGACTAATATAGTTATATAGAAAACTTTGATAAAGCATTTGAGGAACGTGAATTTAGTAGAGCATATACATATATCTTTGATATGCTGTCACATGTAAATAACATAGAAGGAAAAAAAAGAGGGGCGGTGGATAAATTGCATTTGTTTCTAACTTAATCTATGCATGTTAACTTTTAGGCAAATAAGCATTTCGCAGATAACGAACCTTGGAATCTTGCAAAGAAACCTGAGGAAAAGCAGCGTTTGAACGATGTCCTCTTTTATTCTTTAGAAGCATGTCGTATCGCCGGTATTTTATTACAGCCTGTCATGCCTACAAAGATGGACAGTTTATTAACACGTTTAGGTGTATCTGAAAATGACCGCTACTTTAAGAATGCAAAAGAGTTGACTAAAGTCGAAAGACCTTTAGGAGAAATAGATGGTGTGTTATTCCCTCGTCTTTAAAAATATAGAATGATCTTTTTTAACAATAAAAAACTCCCCCGGGGGTCTCCGCTTATATTCGCATGGAAACGCATTGTCCATTTTTAGGCAAGACTGTGGTGTGGGGAGGAATAAACTGGAAAAATGGGTAAAAAATCTTATCATAATCTTGCTCCAATTGGTTTCTGTTTACCTATACTCGTGACTCCAAAAAAGTCTAATTATGATTTTTCAACGCCATTTCCCCCGCATTACATTATTGTACCTATTTGTGTGTAACGAATTGTTCATGTGTGTGATATTCAAATCATTTGTTTCCCCCTCTAATTTTTTTTATTACTTTCTTTCTTTATTCAATCCACAAACAAAAATGATCACCCCACAACTCACTTATAACTATCCTTTGGAAATATTTGATAATGTATCCTATTATCTCACCCATAAACAAAAAGGAATATGTCGGAATGTCTGTAAATCCTGGAGAAGCCTTTTTACACCGTCGCAATATCGCCATGTCCAGATAAGAGGCAGAAGACAATTTCAGCGTTTTTATGGAGCCTTAATAACTAGTATGGTAGGGCATTATGTTCGACGTCTTTCTATAGACGATGTATGTATAACTGCGGAAGAGCTTGAAACATTGCCCACACTGTGTCCCAATCTGGTTCATTTACTGTCGAATGGTGTTGATACTTCACAAGATATTTCCTTTTCTCAATGGAGTCATCTTCGTTACCTTACGGAATATGGTCACTTTACTGTTGCAAATCAGTTGCTTCGTTCCCCAGATTCAACGTTCTCTTCACTCACAAATCTGTCTATACGGTTTAGCTCTCCAAATATGAAGCATGAATTATTTGATAATTTGCATAAAGCCAGTGATCTTGAGTGTTTATCACTCGACACCGTGACGTTATCTCTCTCTGACTTTGAGATGATTCATGACTCTTGTAGAAGCCTTCAGAAGCTCCGCCTAATAAATGCTGACCTGGAGCCAATTAGTTTCACACTAGAAGAAAAAAGAAGCGTAGGTGCTGCTGCAAGTCATCACCGTTACAAACCGACTAAATGCATGAAAATCCTTGAGTTTCAAAACGGTGGTAGCCTTTACGACAATTATGAATGGCTTTATTACTTTGCATCTAAATACAATGGTTTGGTTAGCTTAGATCTATGGTGCAGATACTCAGTCAGTACACCCTCTCTTAAAGTGCCACCTACGGTAAGTGAACTCGAAGAGCGATACGCAGCGATAGCAAGTATAGGTGTGAATTGTCGTAGTTTGAAATCGGTAAACCTGATCAATGTTACCATAAATCACTGGTTTTTTGAAGCAATGGATCATGTTGGTATCAGCTTGGATAGTATTGCTTTGGGAGATATGACGGATAGAACACTGGATATGTTACAATGCTTAGTCAGGTCCAAACAAAACGTATGTTCCTTGACACTTTGGGGCTGGCCCTCATTATGTATTCAAGAAACCATGCAGGAGGCGGTGACGTTAATTGGAATGTGCAGCGATAGACTATATTCTATTGACTTCTCTATGCAGTTCTCTGGCATTAAAAATGCACCTATCCCCATTGACTTTATTTTGAGCCACTGCTCAAAACTAAAACAATTGAAATTTGATAACATACAAGCTGTGGTAATGACACCGATGAACACGAAGACAGATGACGATGCATGCTATAATATGCCAGCGAAATCTTCTTTGGAACACCTTATTTTCAAAAACGGATCATTCCGGAATCAAGTATTTGATTATCTTTCGATATACTGTCCAAATCTAACCAACCTCGAAGTTAACTCTTGCTCATTAATCGGTCAACATTATCCTGAAATGGATATCAAGATCCATATGCCACATCACACATTTCAATCTATCCGTATTGATCACGCAAGATCACCATCACACTATTATCACGTAAAACAAGCGATTGATATACGTTTATTTGATGTATATCAGTGTAAAAAAAACAAGCGACAATTGTTTGAGTTGAACGATTATGAACCATACACGACAAGTCTCGATTTTGAATATGAGCAGAGAACTGTCGAATATAGTAGGCCTACAAATTACATTGGACATCATGCTGATACTCAAATTTCTGGTCCATTTGTTTCAATCACTTGTCAGGACTTAGCCGAACTTCATATCGGCACTCTTTGGGCTATTTAATGTATCTCTGAATTATTTTTATGCACAGCTTTTTTAAAAAATAAAATAAAAATAAAATAAACTTGGTTTTTGGAGCTCAACGAGTCCTCATTGCTTTCATTCACACTAGTGCATTTTTAAGAACAAAAAAATAACATGGCCAAGAAAAAGTCAAAAATCGCGTCTAATCGAGGATATGCAACCGTGTCAGCACCCTCCAAAAAAGTTGAACCCGTTACGCCCGTGGAAGAAATTCAAAGTGCCGATCCCGAGCCTGAACATCCCTTTGATACAGTTGTGATTCCTGAAAAATCTGTAGACAACAAACAGGATCTCGAAGATCAAGATCCTGTTTCAAAGTTTATGAAAAAGTACGAATCCTTGAATGATCATAAAGCACAAGCTGCATTCGATCGTTTGCTGAAGGACGATCCCCAACAACAAAATATACCTGATGAACGTATCAAGAAGTTTCGATTGACGGCTGACGTAGAAAAGGATTTATTACAGGTTATTAAGCATAAAGATAGCGATATATTCGGTAAGAGAAAAATAGGAGAGTAGGAGACATATTTTTAAACAGCTCATCTCATTTCTGAATAGGTGCTTTCAATCAACCGCTGACGAATAGCTCAAACGAGTACGAAAAGGAAAAGATCATTAGTCAGTTTGACATCTTGTACAGAACTTTGAATAAGCTAGGCTTTGCGATTGAAGACATTTCAGAATCTTTCGAAGCAACTTTATCGAAATCAATTGACGATCATTTAGATTGGGTAATATAAAACAGGAAGCAGTCAAAAATGAGTATTTATTAAAATTACCGACATCTATTAGCTCTGTGTTCACGTACCTTATGAAAGAATGCCTATCGGTTTCTTTGACAAGTACTTTAACGAAGACGAGAACGAGCATCTAGTATTGTTACATAACGCCAGAAATAAAGATACAACAAAAGTGATTGAGCCTATTGTTGAAGAAGATAAGCAGGTTTTGATGAAGGAGGAAAACAAAGTCGATGCTAAAAACGAACTCGATGCTAAAATCAAAGCCGATGCTAAAATCAAAGCCGACGCTAAAAAACAAGCAGAGGATATCAAATCTCGCGTCTTACAAGCTGCGCAACAATACATGGATGAAGAAGAAGAGGATATTAACGAAAAACATGCACTTGCCAAAATGCAACTAGCTGAGCTAGAGAAATTTCTCCCCCGAGATAAACATGGCGGCAAAAAAATCAAGAAAGCAAAGGAAACAATTGAAACACCTGCGCTATCGGATGCAGAAATGATGAAACTTAAAAAGGATATCAAAAAGATCAAGGAAAAATTGTCTAGTTTGGAAGCAGATTGGGATTTCGATAAAAAGAAAGCAGAGGAATTATACGCCAAGAAGAAGGAAATCATTGATCAAGAGATTAGACAAAAGCAAATGGAAGAAAGGGCTGAAATGAAAAAAATGCAGGAAGAAAAGAAGGAGGATGAGGTCCCCGAGACAGAGGAAGATGATGACGATGATGAAGGAGGGTTATTTGGTGGATTGATGATGGATGAAGAACAAAGTAATACACCTGCCACTGCCACCACCACTACCCCTATTCAGTGGAATATCGTTGATTTAACCGTACCTAAATCATGGATGGGAAGATATCCTAAGGACTTGCTTTTGGATTTTTGCAACAAGCAAAAATTTGGGAAACAGAATTATCATTCCACTACGGTTTCCGCTGGCATTTGGCGATCATCACTGAAAATTGTGAAAGATGGATATAGTAGTATTCCCCTAACCTTTGAATTACCTCAAGACCTTTGTGCTTCCAATAGACATGACGCGGAACAGTTAATGGCATTGTATACTTTGTTTGAATTGGAGTCAAACTCTTCCGTTTTTAAAGTGCTACCAAATGTTTATAAAGATCTATGGACAACTTGGTTAGAGGATAAGGTAAAAATTTGCTTACAATAAGAGGAACCCCATGTCATTAACTATGGTTTGTAGAACATTAGAGAAAGTGCGCCTAAACTTGAAGCCGATAAAAAGAGATTGTCTTTCCTCATCGATTTAGTAGATAAATCGTTCAGCAAATCGAGCAGCAGAAACAATGTATGGGAACATATAAAGAAGAGAAAAAATTGATGAATAGTACTAAATATGAAATCAGTCTTGTAGTTTTGCTAGCCTTGATGCTATCACCAGTGAAAATGCTGTAATCGCATCTAAGCAGAAGGTTTTAAAACATAAAAACATGTTTACTCGAGTTCAAGAAAACTTTAAATCTCGTTTGGGGAACAAGGATTATATTTCCATGAAGAATAAGAGACACGATTTACCAATTACAGCTTATCGTGAAGAAATTTTAGAAATCATGAGAAACCATCAAGTCTTGATTATTTCGGGTGAAACTGGTTGCGGTAAGAGTACACAAGTCCCCCAATTTTTGGCTGAGGATCTTTTATTGGGATCGACAGAAGGAGGATCTGTAGTATGTACTCAGCCCCGTCGTATTTCAGCCATGTCGATTGCAAACCGGGTGTCAACTGAAATGGGTGATCGCCCCAGATCGACAGGTAGTCGTGATGCCATGGTGGGTTACCAAATTAGGTTGGAAAGTAAAATGTCTGCTGAGAATGTATTGCTATTCTGTACCACGGGTATTCTCCTGCGTCGATTAGAAAGTGACAAATACTTGGATGGCGTAACGCACGTTGTCGTAGATGAGGTACATGAACGTACTATTGAGAGTGACTTTTTGCTCATTATCTTGAGAAAGTTATTGGTTATCCGTACTGACCTCAAGTAAGTGAAGGTTTATAAGACAAGCCTACGAAATTACTCACTTATTTTTTAAATCGCGTGTTCCTCCTTTAGGATTATATTAATGAGTGCTACAGTAGAAGCCAGTCGATTTTCAGATTATTTTGGAAACTGTCCTGTCGTTTCCGTCCCTGGTCGAACATACCCTGTTCATGTTCAATACCTTGATGATGTTTTGGAAGATACGGGTAAATGATAAGAATGCTGGTGGATTGTTACATCTGTAAATATAACCTTAAATATTTTAGGTTATGTTCTAGAAGAAGATTCGCCGTTTGCTGTGCGACGCGTGAAAGTTAAAACTGAAGTTGGAAACATCAATGTTTCAGGCCAAAGTGGATCTTCGAAAAATGTTCATTACGAGATGTTTGAAGAAGATTCTGATGATGATGACCCATATGACCCCACTCGCATTGAATCTAAGCTTCATATTATCGAGAACCCAGATCAGGAAGACGATACTTTACCTGCTGAACCTACAGCTAGAAAATACAGTCGACAAACTCGAAAGATGATTAAACGAATGGATGAAAAAAAAATTAATTACGACTTGATCTTGGAGTTATTGGACTATATTTGTATACCCAAGAAATCACAAACGGATGCTGAGGCTGATAAAACTCACGAAATGCAATTAAAGGGATTCAACATCCCCGATAAGGGTGCCATTTTGGTCTTCTTACCTGGTATGAACGAAATCCGTAAAATTTATGATTTGGTGTCCAGTCATAGTGTGTTTGGAGACCCTGGAAAGTTTTTGTTGATTGCTCTTCACTCAGCGCTATCTTCTGAAAACCAAGAAAAGGCATTTGATGTACCTCCGGAAGGTGTCAGGAAAATTGTCTTTTCAACTAATATCGCTGAAACAGGTGTAACCATTAGTGATGTAACCATCGTTATTGACACTGGTATGGCAAAGGTTGTAAGGTAAGATATACAATTTAAAGTAAAGGTACTAAATGCAAAACTTATCTCACCGCTATAATTATTAGCTATGACGATAAAAAGCGTGTTACCCGACTGCTTCAAAAGTATGTGGCAAAGGCAAATGCACGTCAAAGAAGAGGTCGTGCTGGTCGTGTTCAGGAAGGTGTATGCTTCCATTTATTTACACAGCAACGCTACGAAGAGGTAAAGCACTTTCATATTTATAAAACATGCTATTCACACTTGTTACAAGATGGCAAACTATGAAACTCCAGAAATTCTCCGCTTACCGCTGGAAGAACTTTGTCTCAGAATTAAGGTGTGTGGCCTTGGTGCTATTAGAGATGTTCTTGGAGCAGCATTAGATCCACCCACCCAAAAAATGATCGAAAATGCAATTCTAACATTACAAGAGGTAAAAAAAAAGTTTATTTAATGATGGTATGACGAATATTTATATCATGTGCCAGGTACAAGCACTATCGGTGGATGGTAATGAATCCCTTACTCCTCTTGGTGCACATTTATCAAACTTACCCGTTGATGTACATATTGGTAAAATGATTCTCTTTGGTGCTATTTTTAAATGCCTCGACCCAGTCTTGACAATTGCAGCAGCGCTTAGTTTTAAGAGCCCCTTTGTTCGCCCTTTTGGTAAAGAAGATGAAGCAGATGCAGCACGCGCACGTTTCCGTGTCTATAACTCCGATTTCTTGACCATCTACAAAGCATATGATATTTGGCGTGAAAATTATTTAGAAGCTAAAGAAAACAACATCAGCAACAGCAGTTTGATTCGTAAAATGCGCACCTTTTGCCAAAAAAATTTCCTGAGTCAACAAAACCTGGAAATGATTGAAGATATGAAGAGACAATACCTGGGACTTTTGATCAGTATCGGATTTGTAAAGACTAATGAAAAACCTGATATTAATCGGTACGAGGTGAAACGCTCTGTAATACAGTTATGCACAGTGCCTGAGGTATACAATGAGCACGCGTCTTCCATTCCTGTTGTAAACGCCGCACTTACGGCAGGTCTTTATCCTAAGATCGCAGAATACTTGAGACAATCATCACAAATTGTAAACAAAAGCATGGAGTTACATATTCATCCCTCATCAATGATGTTTGGAACAAGGAAGTCTTTATTGTCTGATTTCTTGATTTATAATACTGTGGTAATGAATAACAACAACAATCAAATGAAAGATAAGGTCTACATGTGGGAAACATCCTCAATTGATGCAGTTGCCGTTGTTTTACTCGCTACTGAAATCGATATTAAGGTAACAAAATGAAAGTTATTAAAAGCAAATATGACGCTGGCTAAATTAGATATGTATTCATTTAGTACAAGCAAAGGAAGATGGTTTTGGATAACTGGATCTATTTTGATTGCTTTGCTAGAACAGCTGTGCTTTTAAAGTTTTTACGTAAACAACTGGTAACGTGTGAAACCATCATGATTGGAAATGGCAGTTATTAATCTTTTATTTTAGAATATTTGGCTAGCCGAAAAAATGAATCAACCGGATTTAGATTTAGGTCATTATAATGAAGAAGTGATGGGTGTATTAGTAAAGACTCTTGAATCGAACGCTATTTAATAAAAATGGGTGCGATTTTACGATTTTAATTACTTGATGAGCGAGAACCGTACAAAGGTTTAGCTGGAAGGGGTAAGCCAGCGTAAAATTCCATACTTTGGTATGGTTGACCGAATACATTATCATCGGTGCTTATTCTTTGTATTGTTGAAGTAGATCTTTGTCCGGATGTCGGTGCGAGATAATAATACAAACCCTCTTTATATCCATCAGTGTGCTGATGACTGTAAAACATTTTTTCGTAATGAGGATCTTCCTCAACAATATTATTAAGAGTGGATGATTTTGATAAGTCAGGAACGGATGAGTGGTTATTTGGCACTGTTGATTTTTGATTGATTGGGTCTTCAGAGTCTGTGCTATCGATCAGTTGGCGCGATGCACGTCTTTCATCAATATAAGATTTTGAAAAGGTATACACGCAAATTATAAAACTAGATATTGCAACAATACACATAGAGACCCCTGCTATTTGTCCTGAACTGACTGTTAGTCCACCGTAATCTTTGTATACGATGTTACTCTCTGCATCAGTAGTATTAACCATTTGTACAGTCGCATTAGGATTGTTGATATTTAATGTTTTAATAGGAGCTGTTAGTAATGGTGTCACTAATATGGAACTTGGCTGCTGAATTATGTTGGTAGTGGATGCATCTTTTGCTTTTACTGCGGGTAAAATAAATTTTAACGGGCCAACTGATGTCAGTACTGAATTTTTCTGAATAATAACGAGTTTATACAGTATTGGTTTTGTTGTTAATTCCAATGGGAAAACAATTGAATGAGAGTCGGAACTCGAATCGATATTTGAAGCAAGCAGCGCGACAGTATGATTGTCATGCAAAAAAACATCGTATTTTTTTAGTTGTATATCGAATCGTGGTATATTTGCTTCTGCCCATGTAATAGTTGTAGTTGAACCAGCTACAACGTTTGTATTTGCTAGAGGTGATGTAATTAATATGGCATGAGAATTATATATTAATGCTGTTATCACCACAGTTTTTATTATTAATTTTTTATAACACATTTGTTAGATAGATTGTGAATCATGCACATAAATTGAGAAGAGAAAAGATCAACAATTAAAAAGATTAGGTATTTAAACAATGTTTGTCCTATTACTGCCAAGGTCACACAAAATGCATAATTTACAGTTTCGAACACAAAGAGCCATGATCTCAGGTGTTTGTGCTCCCGTTACACCGACTAAATAAATGAAATAGAGTCGGTCTTGTAAATAAATGACTCTGTATGGTGATCATATTTAGAAATAACTAAAAGTAACCAGGCGGTAAACAGTCAGTATTGTAGCCAGTGCTAAATCTGACTCCCCCCCCCCCCGAAAAAAAAATTAAATGAATAAAATACATAAACCTCTTTTCCGAATTATATTTGTTTCATTTTCCTCGCGTAAGGTTGTCCAGACTATTTTACGGAGTTGACTCTCTATATCAACGGTTCAAAGGCCACTTAATTATATTTTGGATATCATACCACATGAAATACTTGGTTATGAATCTCTTTTGATTCAAATAACATTGTTTTAGTTATTAAATTAAGCTGCCAATGTGACATGGTTTCAACGCTGTGATAGATAAATGGCTAAATCAAATAAACCCGAAAGTAAATGTTAATTATAGAGAAACTCTTTTTTTTTTTTGTAAATTGAACATGATTCAGGGGCATTTAAGTAAATCCTAGGTTAATTGCTTACATTGTATATTATCAAACTTTGCTTTATCAATGATGTCTAGCGGTCAGGATGTAAAGCCGTTTTTGAATTATGGACTCAAGCAACTGCAACTACATCAAAAATAAGCCACATACGATATCTGGGTACAAATGGTATTATATGGTACTAAGTACATTAGATACCTGTTTTTATTGCACATTGTGGCAAGAGCATCAACCTGATCTGAGAAACCTAGTGTCGACCCTTACAGCCTTTCCATCTGTTCAAGAAGGCAAGCTGTATCTACAATGTTAGCACCTTTTTTTACTGCGAATATTTTACCGTACTCATATCACTTAAGGTCATTTTTTTTTCATATGTTAACCCAATTCTTCTTCTGAAGTCTTCCATAAAAATACGATATGAAGATCTCCTTGTGAGGGATAATAGATTTAATCCTCTTGAGGCCATGCGTATCTCTTCTGTATTCGGGTCTGTATCAAACGTTCATTAATTACCGGATAAAGCATTAGAAATTAACAATACCGTTCAATATACACACTGCTCAAAAAATTACTGAAATAAAATAACTCATCATTTCCGAGGTACAACCGAATTTTATAGAATTTTATGAAGTGATGCAAAAAAAAGAAAGGATTATTGATTAAAATATAGGACTCCGCCAAGAAATGATCACAAGAATACGCCGATCTTGGTATACCAACGACGATTGAATATACTAGTCTTTTTCGAAATCCTTGCGTTTTTAAGCACTCGTGCTAGGCTACGAATGACGTATATTCTGAAAAATGAGATTTATGCAAACTTTGTTTATGGTAAGGAGGTATAACCTATATGAATATCGTGTCATATATTTCTAGGAGAAACTTAAAGAACATTTTGTTTAACACGCTTTTGATGAAGGGAGAGTACAATATCAACAAGGGAGATTACTATTGAGGAATTATGCAAAAGAAACAAGAAGGAAACGAAAATTCACGTTTAATGTATATACCTGTACAAAGGAAAGTCACTCACGCAAATGTTAAGGGCCAATTTGCATCAAATTTGTCAAGATTATCCGTAGTAAAGAAGTTAAATAAAAGGGTTAATTTGTTGTTTTCTTCTTCTTGGGAGCTCAAAGACTTTATTTTTAAAAAAAAGCTGTGCCCAACTTTATGATTGAAGTAAAGGAGCAAGTTCTCCTTATTGACGCGTCCGCTGACTTTGAATCTGGTCTACTCTGCTTCTTTCAGTTACCATCTACATTTTACTTCAGTTTACCAGATTGTATTACTATAATCAAAAGGAGAAGTAGGGGATACAATGACTGAAATAGGACAATAAATAGAGAATGAGGGGTCAGTAAAGAAAATAAAGAAAGGGATATTTATTATTCGTTTGTAGTGAGACTATGGGATGAGGAGAGTTGTTATGGCGAATGATGTATGTCTGTGTATATATGTGTGTGTCAGTATGCAGATCAATTGATTTAATAAGTCATCACTTGTTAATTTCCCTCTTTCTTCTTTTTCCCTTTCTCTTCTTTTTTTTTGTTCTCACTTTACTGCCACTACTTGTTACATGACAATAATGCCGGGCACTTTAGAAGGCCAAAAGCATATATCAGTATTCGAAACAACATTATCGATACAACAAAACACATTATCTGTATGTATCGACATTATACAATTATGATGTATGAAATAATTAACAAATTCCTGTACAGGTATTTAACATTATTATTCAAAGTTCTCAGTCAACAGTATCTTTGATTCGATATCCTTTCGATCTTATCGAGTTTCATCAAAAGGTACAATTTTTTTACTGTCTTTTCTTTTCTAAAATCGATTTTAATTATTTATTTTCTTAGATTCGTTTTCATTACCCTAAATGCAAAGTCTCTTTCCCAACATTAAGCAACCCTTCAAAAAAAAAGAGCCAAGAGCAGCAACGAAACCTGCGTTACCTGAAACGTCGATCATTTCGTGACCTCTTACCTTTTCCTCGCAAAAAATCAAACGCCGACAAAATAGAAAGATATTTAGAGAGGTGCTTTGGGCATCCTATTATTAGCATTTCGTCGATACTTCGGGATTTCACTAGTGTTCAGCGAGACGAAGATGCATTATTAACATCTCAACACACATCAACAACACTTATATCCACAATTCATAGTATCAGAAGAAAAAGTGATGCTGCGAAATCGGTCAAACTTTCTGCAGTACTTAAAAACAGCCCCTCTTCTTCATCACACCCTCCCGTTCCTATTGTTTCTCCTATTGAATCAGTAGAATTAACCACAGAATTTAAACAACAAAAAAAAGTTGTATCTCCTCTCCCAGTCTCCATGAAAGATTTTAAATTGCTACAAGTGCTGGGAAAGGGATGTATGGGCAAGGTAGTAAAATAGAACTTTATTTTCGGTACTTGTAACTGACAAAGAATCATTTAGGTTTTGCTTGTAAGATCGAAAAGAGATGGGCAATTATATGCTTTAAAGTCTATCAAGAAAAATTGGGTCATTCAACAAAAGGAAATTGTTCACACACGTGCAGAGCGAGACATCCTTGTTCTGTTACGGGATCAACCCTTTCTTGTAAATTTACATCATGTATTTCAAGACCCCTCCCAGCTGTTTCTCGTGTTAGATTATTATGCCGGAGGTGATATTGCAACGCAACTATCTATTATGTCCAGCTTTGGTGAGGATAGAACAAGGTTCTATGCTGCTGAGATTATCCATGGCCTCGGTATATTACATCAATACGGCATTGTTTATCGAGATTTAAAACCGGAAAATGTATTGATTGGTCGAGATGGCCACATAGTCCTAACTGATTTTGGCTTGTCCAAAATTTTCTCAGTCGATGACGTGGATGAAGAAAATGTACCTACAACACAAACATTTTGCGGTACTGCTGAATATCTGGCTCCGGAAATCCTACTTGGTGAACGTTATACGTTTGTTGTTGATTTTTGGAGTTTAGGTACACTTCTGTTTGAGATGTTGGCAGGAACAGTAAGTTATAAATAACCATATGAGCAAAAAAGGGAAAAGGGGTAGCTATTAAACAAATGACTTTAGACGCCATTTTGGGCAGATACACATATGGAAATGTACAAAAGGGTACTTGAAGATAACCTGGAATTCCCATCTCGTTTTGATCCTATTACTTGTAACTTTTTGACAGGAGTAAGTAGTCCTTTGGATATATTAAATCATTGATAACTAAACATTATCACAGCTTCTAGAAAAGGAAGCCTGCGAGAGATTAGGTTGGGGTGAGGATGGTATTGAAGATATCAAATCACACCCTTATTTCGAGTCCATTGATTGGAACATTGTTGCTCAGCGTAAAATGATTCCACCTTATATCCCATCGATTAAAAATGAGACGGATTTATCGAACTTTGACGAGATGTTTACTAATATGCCGCCTCGTATAAGTCAGTCGTCATATACTGGATCAAATTTGGAAGGTGATCCTTTCGAAGATTTTTCGTATGATCCAATAATATTTTCCAGCACCGGTCACAATGACACGGTAGTACCGGAACCAGTCAATCAAGGTAGAATGAGGAAAAGACACAGTGCAGCACTTTCTTTCAACGCAACAGGTGAGCCATCAAGTTCAGGGTCAAATCAACTTTTTGAAGATAACCGAGCTATTAAAAAAAGGCAAACAACCAGTCAGCACAAAATGTCGCATAGTTCATTAGCTGACCTAGTTACATCACCTTCTATATCCAGTCTTGGTGATATTATACACCGCGAGGAGGATGAAGAGGAGGCGTCTTCTATTTACTCAAGATCTTCCCTTACATTTTCATTCGGAGCACAAGTCACTACAGCCACTAGGGCAGGCAGTGAGCTTAGTCTCGATGAGGAAATCAGCAATACAACAATGCACCATTTTTTTAACAATGGACATCAACCGGAACAATGCATTTCACAACAATCCTCACCCTATGAAAGACCAAATTGTCCCATTCCGGGCCAATCCAGGATCAATAATACACCACATTCTAATACTTCTACTTTAGCTAATTCCATGTGCTCATATTTAACAGTTGATAATAATGAAGAATTAACTAATGTCGTACAACCCAATTACTTCTCATATCAACAACAAGCATCTTCATCATCCGCCTAATTCTATCATTCATACACTATTATCACCACTAAAATACATCATTATAACTCTTATGTCTTTCATTCAATATGACTCAAATACCATATATGTTTACATTTATTCATATATCTATACAAAATCACTACAATCACACATCTTTACATATCTTCGCCTTTTTTTTTTTTTTTTTTACTCTTTTTTATATTAATAACAAACAAGTATCGATTCTTGGTAATAAAAATAAAACTTGCAATCACAAAGAATATGAAAAAGACGTTTATTCCCCCTTTTCCCATTCGTGTGTAGCCGAAATATAACAAATTAATGATGTGTTACACATGCTCCTTGTTTATTGAACAAGCGCAAAATTTAGACAGTTTTTTGATTGAATCGTTTATTTTCTTTTTTTCTTTTCTTCCCTCTTTTTTCAATATTTCCCTAATTTTTCATTTTTTACGCAAGTTAAAATGACTTTTAAGGTATTTATTTAAGCAAATAAAGATATGCCTATACACTTCAGCTGATTTTTTTTATCAAGTTTGAACTAGAACAATGGCAAGCGGCGTGTGTAGCCTTTGATAATAATGACTATGATACGTCAGTCAAAACTTTCATTGTAAGTGTGGTATTCGTTATAACAAAATAATAATAAAAGGAGGGGGGGTGGGGAAGGAGGTTAAAATATACTGAGAAGGGGGTGCACTCTGAGTTGATAAATAATAATTATAATTTATAATAGGGTATAGCAGATAACGCAAAAATGCATTTCAATATTGGCTTGATCTTTGCCACAGTAGAAGATCATGATCATGCGGTAATACATCTATAATTAATGTAACACTTTTAATTGCTTTATTCATCACTTACGAAACTTATTAAATAATCAAGAATTTTATTTATTTGTAGCTGGGAGCATACACAAAAGCAATTTCGATGGATCCTTATTTCGCTGTTGCTTATTTTCAAAGAGGTGTTTCCCAGTTTATAAAAAACAACATGGAAGCTGCAAAAGATGATTTCGATCAGGCCTACCAGGTAAAAAAACAAAAAAAAATAACAAAAAAAAAATGCCTGTACTAATATAGTAATTTTAAATAGAAATTACGTGGAAACCAAATAATTAATTATCAGCAATTAGGTCTAAGTTTTAGGCTTTATTCTTGTGAAGTACTATTTAACAGGGGAATTTGCCAATTGTATCTAGGAAAAATGGATGCCGGTCTGACCGATTTATACCATGCTCAAAAAGCAAGAATGACAGAGGAACACGACGTGATTGATTTGGCTGTAAAAGACAGAGGAAAAGGGTATTCAGTGTTTTCTATTCCTCCGCTTGTTCTTTTCAGACCTCCAGAAAATAGATTGAAACAATTGAAAGGACTAGACATGTTTGCTGTTGTTGATCAACTACAAATTAAGAAGCCTCAGACCCCAACCTATATCAAGCGAAATAATTCGATCTTATTGAGCGAAAAAGTGATGGTAAAGAAGCAAAATCAACAATCTCCGTTGAGAACATCATCACCAAGACAGCCACCACAACAGCAGCAGTCACAGCAACAACATCAACAACCATCGCTACAACATCAACAACATCAACAACAACAGCAACAACAGCAACAACAGCAACAACAGCAACAACAACAACAACAACAACAACAACAACAACAACAACAACAACAACAACAACAACAACAACAACAACAACCTGCCGAAAGAAGAAGAAAAGACTCTAACCTTGGAATGTATCATTCAGACGATTCCGCCTCTACTGCATCATTCTCCTCCTCCAGCTATAGGACTCGTCAGCATGATGGCCGCAGAGTTGATAGTGGATTCGAATCTACGTTGGAAGATAGATACTCATCATCTTCTTCTCTTGGTTTGGCTAGTAATGGAAGAAATTCCGGCAAAAGTTTTAAAACAAATAATCTATATGCAGCACCACCTGTACCACCTATACCAAAACAACACAACGAAGAGGAGTATTATGGAGATTTCGATCAAGAATTAGATGAAGTTTATGGATCATTACATGATTTATCCGTTCAAGATAAGGAGAGGGATATTATTAGACACCGTTTAGCTAGTGGGGGTAATAAGGAAGACTTGCGTATTCAGACATCTACTTCTACATCTACTATTGGATCCAACAACAGTGGCCATAGCGGAAAAATCAAAATCAAAATACATTATGTTGATACCAGAATCCTTATGGTTCCCAATGCTATATCCTTTGACGAATTAAAGTTTAGAGTTAGAGACAAGTTTGGCGCACCGCCCTCGATTAGATTACAATACAAAGACGAGGATAACGAAATGGTTCTAATGATTGACGACGACGATTTATTTATGGCAAGACAAGTGAACAGATCCAGTAGTGATGTGGAGAAAATGGAAATTTGGTGCGTCGATTCATAATGATTTCTTGTGTTTACCGTTAAATCATTTACCCAGTGCGTGATTTACGTGCTTCTAGTCTAGTTTCGTTTTTTGTTATTTTGTATTCTATTTTATTTATTTTTATTATAAACAAACCTTATAAATAATTAAACATATCCATGCGCAGCCTCTCCCCCTCCTCCTCCCCCCCCCCTTTTTTAATGTATCAAAGGACCATGATACAATTTACTAAGGTTTAGGAATCTGGGGATGTTTAACCAGACGTTGCATTCACAGTTTGAGGCATTTTAATGACAAGAAAATAACATTATTTTGACGATAACGAGTGCAGCGGCTCCACCCTTCTAGTAATTAAATGTCAAACCTAGTATATTATGTACGAAATATGAACCTTGAAACTTTCCGTTATAAGGGTTCCCGTTAACTCATAAAAATAATTCGCTGTTATTTTAATCAATTTTCTAATCTTTATTGTTTGTAATATTGATTTACAATCAGAAAAAAATTGTTTTTGCAAATGACTTTGTGTTATTTGTGACACCAGATTATTTTTATAAAGGTTAGCTGTTCATTAACTACGTATAACGTGAATACTTAATATTGATAAAGTAAAATATCTGTAGCTCATACTTATTTTAAGAAACTTATTATGCAGTAATTTATGGCACGATCGTTAAGTTTTTGTCTATTAACACCGTGTAAATACCAATGTTATTTTAACAAGGCGAAATGTGAAGAACCATCCAGTTTAAAAAATATGCAATGCACGTAAATATTTTTATGTTTTTAATAACCAGTCTTTATAAAGTAAGGAAAGCTGTTTTACGTGAGTTTTGACATATAGATGTTACGTTAAAGTGTTTATGTAGTGATTCAGTTTATCTATATCGACATAAACTAAAATTCTAAATTTTGACTAGTATAGACATTTGATGGCATTTAATTGTTTTGTTTTATTTGGAACGGAAGATGTTGATTCTTATTGCCAGAAGCAGCCACACATCCATCGCTTTTTAAAAAATGATTGCGTGAACAGCAAAGAAGATTTAGAGTACAAAATCAAGTATATCGCATCTTATGCTTCATCATACTATGATAAATCATGATATGGTATAATTTTTTTGAGACTGATATAATAATCCGCCTTCTGCTTACATGTACTAATTGCCCTCATAAAAGGAAAGCATAATGTTTTTTGTATGTGTTTACAGGACAATGCCCTTTGTCGTATGACACATCAAATAATTTAGTGCTGTTTCTACATTATTTTTTGGAAAAAAACAGGTCCATACGAGCGGCCATTTATTAATGCGACCTCATGTTTAAGTGTTGTCCATATATATGTAACCCCTAGTTTCATTCTATAAACGTAGTTTTTTATTTACTAAGACTTACATTAATTGCTAACTTTAAAACCATTCCACTTCTGCTTATTTAAAACAATAAATCTACTCTAAAGCTGCCAGTTGTTTGACGCAAACCCTTTGACCATTTTAGAACAACCAAGAGAAGCAGTTTGGCTATCCGTTGCTATCTCCTCTTTATATTTGCATATTCTTGAAAAGTACTGCTTGATATTAAAGCAAGTTAGTAAATACACAGTTGAAAGGGATGCACCTAGAGCGCTTATTATCCGCTATGAAATCATTAAAAAGTGGATAGAGTCCGGTTTTGATTTTTAGAAAACCCGTATACTAATTGATGAAGCTGTATTTTTCTCCCGACTAATGAGAGTGCGTACATAGTCGAAAGCTAGTACTTTAGCGAGTGTAAAAGTACACACATAAAAGACTCTAATTTGGGCATGATTGTATGTATATGTACTAGAGGGATTATAAGCTTTATCAAAGCTATACATCTATAAAAAAAAGTTGCAAAGTTGATAGAGATAGATTTTCAATAAAAACTGCCTTTTATATTAACGATACAACCAAGAAAGATTCAAGAATTTAAGATTTATTTTATTCAGAAGAGTGTTACTTTTATTCATTGACAAGACTTAAGAAAGATTTTATAGTTAGATCGTCTCTATGTGAGCTGTTTTCTGTATTTATAAAGCATAAAGTCAGCGAAACTACTTATCCAAAGAATATTTATCATAAGATCCAATAATAGATCCTGATGACATTACACAGCTACGATTTCCCCAAAATTGACAATTTGCTTCCATCAAAATAACAACCCTTCGTTCGATCTGAACTTTGATTTAATTTCTTCGTTCAAATATTCTTTAACCAAAAAAATGATATTCTTCATATAAATATAAGCTATTTTTGATTAATTTCTTCATAAATGTGCTATCAATTATTCAATGCAAAGTTGGAGGATTGCATCAGATACTATACAAGCTTTTTTTTTAAAACGCAGCACAATATTTTTTCCCGCCGAGAAAACGTTCCGCTTTTGGATTACGTTGTATATGCTGCAACGATACAAACAAAATATTTTAGAGAAAACAAGCCCATCATTATCATGATAAGAATGCATACATATCATTAGGGTCAAAAATAATTTTGTTCAGGAAGTGAGTGTATTTAAAAAAAATTATATAAGCCCAGTCAAAATCTTGGTCTATAATTATAATTAAAGTTTTTTTTTGGTCATGCTTAAGAAAAAATAGACCATGTTATTGTTTTCATTGTACAGTAAAAAGAGTAACTAAACTTAGCTTATGCACGGCATTGCTATTATGTAAGTACCTTCCACGATGAAATCTATGCAGATGTCATGTATATGCAGGTACATAGTAAGTTTATCAAAAACGTTTCATGACCACAATGGTGAACCGATTTGTTCGAGAACAACATTTTTGAAAAAAGAAAAGCAGAGAAAAAAAAGCCATTAAGATACTTCAGTGTAATATGAAAATCACATTACTAAACTGTTGAATTTACGCAGCCTATGCTATAGATAAAATCTTATTTTTAAACGACTCTCAATATTTTTTAAACTGAAAAGAGGTAAAAGTTCTCATAGTTTTTGAAGGCTTTCCAAAAAAAAATATAATTCTAAAAAGAAACTCCTGTGGTCTGAAAAAAATTATAATCTTTTCAAGTGTAACCGAAAATATTGTATTTTAGGAACATCACTCGGAAGCCACACTTATACTTTTGTTTACTGTTGCACATTGTGTAATTTAACATATTTGGTCGATTATTATTGTTGATGACGACGAACATGACACACTCTTCAGGTCTACTAGAAATAGTTTTTTCATGTTTAGAATTCCCAAAAAAAGGCCGAGTAAGAACTAAATTTAGCTTTTTGACATTCAAGAAAATAGTATAAAAGCTCAATTGGTTTTTAACCAAAGAAAATTATTATCTTTTTCTTCATCAATCATCTTTCCAATGAAATCTGCTATTATCTTTGCTCTCTTTGTCTTGTTTGCCGCAATTTGCTCCGCTGCACCTACTGTCGGTCTCACAAAGCGTGCTTATTCAATTCAAGTCAAATCTGCCAGTGCATTCTGTTCATTTATGCCACCTAAAGCTGGAGATGATGTCGGCGCTACTGAAAATGATGGTATTCCATTCTGTACTAGCTCTGCCTTAGGCGGTAAAACCTTCCCATCTGGATTCATCAAGTCTGCTCATTATGCTAGCACATCTACCTATTCTCAAGTCACCGGTAGAATTGATCGTTCCAAGTATAGTCTTAAGTCAAGCGATGGTGGAGGACAATATGACAACAAAGATATTGACAATGTTACTTGCAATGGCTACAAGTATTTCGTCAACTTGATTGAACCCGATGCCAATGTGTTCTGTATCCGTTGTTGCAAGAACCAAGCTGACTGTAGATTGGGTATCTCCACTTATGGTTGCGCCAGAATCGTTCCTGGTAATTACAACTAAATACGTTTTTGTTTATCATTCATGTCCCGTATATATTGCCTTAGTTCGGCAAACATTTTCATATATTGTATTTTATTCCCTTTCATTTAAATAAAAAAAATTTACTTTTTCAAAAAAAAAAAAAAAAAAAAACAAAAAACTGTTTAAATTTTTTTTGTGGTGCGTGCGACTTGTGCAACAGGGCGATCATTTTAAACCATGTCATTCCCAGTGAAATATGGCTTCAACGTACAATTTTTAATCCCCGTTTTTTTTATGCAAGACTAAAAAGTAGATCTTCCTCCAGCTGATGACTCTTTAATTTTTTTTTTGTGTCGGTTTTCCATTGTCTTTATCATTCAATTATATATTATATGAAATATATGTATGATTATGCACAATTAAAAAGCTTATAATCGCTGTCTTAAATGCTATAAACTTTTTTGTCAAAAAAGAAAAAGAAAAAATGGCTGATATCAGTCTCCTTCAGATACATCCATGATTTCGATATGTTTATTACAAGCCGTTTTTTGTTAAAATAAATTATTATGTACAAGCCATATCCCACAACTTTAAACAGAATAAAAATAGAAAATGAGTTATAGATCCCCGAGTCATTTGGTGGTCCCACCTTTGTGCGGGGGTCATGTCAAGTGTTGAGTGCGAAATACACTGCTTAGAAACATCCATGTTTGTTTAAAATCACGCACTTCTTATTTTCTTAATACTACAACTATAACGGATTGTTTGTTCAATATTGTATCCTTTTTTTTTTTTTTTTTTCTGTAAAGATGTTTTAAAAAGCATACGCTTACAAAAAAGTTAAATTTGGAATTTAATTCTGTCTTTCTAGATCGAAATAATGTTTTGTTGTTTTAAATCCAATGACGGTGCTAACTACTGAGCCCTTTTGAGCTTGAAATAACAGTTTTCTAAATTTATCTTTTTCCCTTCCCGTAGGGTCTAGCCGCTGTCTAGCATGGACACTCTCAACTATATAAATAGGACCAAATGTTTAGTTCTCCTTTCAATAAAAACTCATCAAAAATAAAAACCATCAAAATGCAATTCACCATCTTTACTGTACTCGCTATTCTCACTATTGTCTGTAGCGCTTTACCATTCAACAAAAGAGCCCCAAGCTATTCAATTCAAGTCAAGTCTGAAACTGATTTCTGTTCATTCATGCCACCCAAGGCTGGTGACGATGTCGGCGCTACTGAAAATGATGGTATTCCCTTTTGTACAAACTCATCTTTGGGAGGTCAGGTCTTCCCCACTGGATACATCAAGTCTGCTCACTATTTGAGTACGTCAGACTATGTTCAAGTAACCGGTACTATTGATCGTGATGCTTATAGCCTTAAGGAATCTGACGGTGGAGGACAGTATGATAACAAGGATATTGACAATGTCACTTGTAACGGCTACAAGTACTTTGTTAACTTGATTGAGCCTGATGCTAATATCTTTTGTATCCGTTGTTGCGAAAACCAAGCCGATTGTAAATTGGGTATCTCTACCTTTGGTTGCGCTAGAATCGTTCCTGGCAACTACAATTAAATAAGGCCGTTGGCCCATGCATCTTTCAATATATATATATATGTATTTAGTATATCATCATCTCTTCTTTTTTTATTTAAATAAATCATTTTCTTCTTGTAAACCTTACATGTAGCATTTTTTGTTCAAAAAAAAAAAAAAAGATCTGATTTTGTGTAACTTTTTGATCGCTTATTATTTGGCGATATGTTAAACATAGCGCCAAGAGAATAAAGGTAATAATACCAAATTTGTATGTTGTTTTTTACTTCAGCCATTTTTTCTTCACTTTTTTATATTTCTAAATTTGGGTATTTCTCCAGCCCAAGAAGCTAACAGTGAAATAATAAATATATAAAAAAAAAGACTTAAAATAAACATTGAATTCATCTACCTATGTATCAACACTTTATTTGGATAAGCCCGGACTATAATAAAGAATGATTCACCATTGCCACCCAAATGACAACATTTCTGAGATCTCGCCATTATTTTTCGTCGTATGAGTCACTTGGTTACGTGCTCATCTCAGAGTCACAAACTTTTGTAGAATCTTCTAACGTTGATTGAAACAAGCATTTAACGATATCAAAACTGTCAAAGCGATCGTAGTTTCAATTCATGTGGCTGGTTGCAAAAAAAAGAAAAATCATATCAACTTGGTTTAAAAATCGGGTGATACGGTAAAAAAAGGATATCTAATTTTATAACAAAATCGAAGCTATTAAAGATTCACACAGTCGACCAAAAATAAACATTAAATCCTAGGTTTCATAACAAACAATTAAGTATTAAAAAAACCTTTAGACGAACACCCTGAGAGAACTTTATTAGCATTCAAAGAATAACCTTATTTGTTCTGTCGAATATTAACATTTTAATTAGGTCATATACAGCTACTTGAAAACGACTTAAAATCATTGATTCTCAATATTACGCACACTTTATAAACGATTATAAATATTTATTTTTTTGATATCATGCCAAGAGAAACTTCTGATGATTTTTTTTTTCAAGGAAAATAATATACCCAGAAACAGGGTGCAGAAGTTGGCTGGTTTGCACGGCCCGCTTTTCGCTACAATTGACCCGATGCCGACAAAAAACTCATGACGGGTAGAAAGCCAAACAAAAAAAAAATGTATTTTTGGTTATTAAATCCTTTTTTGTTTATTGTGAAACTCAACGTTACTATTTGTTACACATCACCAAAGAAAAAGAAAAAAAAAACGCTTGTCGTTACACGAATCGTATCTGCATGATCCAAGTAAGAAAACACTATTTATAATATGAAGAAAATGTAGCTATTTCAGTCTTTTGATGGGCTTGGACCTGTATTATCCCTTTTATGGGTAATAGTTTGGTGAGACTCTCATGATAATACTGTAAAAATATAAAAATAACAAAGAGTAAGTCTTATGTTCAAGTCATCCGGATTGACGCGCAGCGTTATTCCAAATTATGTTAGTTCATTGTCACAAACTTCGTGAGGGTATATCACTTTCAGGCTGTATATATCTGCACAAGATAAAATAAATAATATTATCATGAGTGTATCGTTTAATGCACAACCTCACCTAAGAGGAACAGATCATATTCATTGCTGGAAAAACTATAATATAGTGATGCTTGTGTGGACAGCTACAAAATCTCCGTCGCCCAAAGTCGACAACACTTTAGCTATAAAAAAAAATTATGACGGTGTAGTATCCGATTCCTACTAAATTGATAAGGCAAGGAGAACATAGAATACAGATTTCAATGCCCAAAAAATGCCATTAAATGAAGGTTTTATTATGTTGGAACCTGGACTTAATCAAGGTAAGGAGCCATGTTGGGGCTATGGGAGACATTATGCCAGAAAGAAAGTTATTTTTGTTGTAGTTACTTTTGCGATCGATAAACCAAAGCATGATGTAAACTTGTAATTAATTCCAAAATATCATTACACTGAGCATATACCCCTGCTATTACTCCCGTTTTGTCTTCTCCCTTTTAATACTTTTATCGTTTGTATTAAATACA
This sequence comes from Mucor mucedo, assembly GCF_025094135.1. Classification (NCBI taxonomy): domain Eukaryota; kingdom Fungi; phylum Mucoromycota; class Mucoromycetes; order Mucorales; family Mucoraceae; genus Mucor; species Mucor mucedo. The sequence goes on along the minus strand of NW_026252429.1, from coordinate 38,043 downwards.
AGTAAGCTGGTCAGCTATGTAATAATTAGTTATATTAGGATAAAACATACCAAAATATATATTTATCATGAAGTAAAAACTGAGACTCTTAGATTCTCAATTGAGCTCAGAGAAACTGCGATAATGAAAATAGGGAGCTTTTTGTATTAAACTATATCACGGTAAGCTATCTCAACCAATTAACTAACGATATATCCTAACTAGTGCTCAATCAACTGATTAATTACTACAACAATTTAATACAGTCAATGAATAGGTTGGCCATCCATTTTCTAGATATGACGTGTTCTATGGAAATCATTACGTATAGACATAATGAAAGCTATAAGAAGTTCTAAATGTTATTTAAATAATCTTCTTGGAAATACATGATTTGATCTACTGTGCAAGGAGTACGGATCGAAATGAAATTGTTTGTGATTCTCGGTTTTATCAGGATTAAATTCACCAAGTAGTATCTTTTCTGCACCTTAATTTATCCAGGTCTTCAACATTTTTTTAAGGCACATGATTTTTTCCATATTGTTGCTGAATTAATTTCAAGAATTCAACCAAGGGATCCGATTGTAATAGATTATCTTTCAAAAAAAAACATAAATTTAAAGCAGAAGTCGACTGTACCATAATTTATACTTCACAAAAGTTCATAATAAGATCAATTGTATGTGGTTTGACAATCGAAGGAATTATGTAAAAACTTTTTTTTTAAAAAAAAAACGAAAACTTGTAGTTAGCTTTGCTTATTGAAGCACTAAATCAGGCGATTAGGACATTTAAAAATATTTATTCATTTTCAATTATGTGCGCTGGTTTTTTGACAGTCTCCTTTCTTTCTTCAAATAACTTGATAATCTCAAACACATCCAGCAAAAGCTTGGCATTTTCCTGTACTAGCTGATTGGTAATCTTGGATTTGAATACCATCAGCGTTTGATTCATACGAGTCGGCAATAATCTGTCCCGCAAATGATCCAGTTGAACTATCAATCACATGAGCTAATGAAGATGAAGTCTATTTAGCCAACACCACTTTTTTTTTTTTCATTCCTTTTTTTTTTTTTTTTTTTTTTACCTTGGGGTGCAAGGATCATTCCATTTAGAGACTTTTCCGTACTTCTTTTTAAAGTAAAGTTTCCTTCAGGTTCATAACGACCTTGCTTATCAACAGCGTAAAAGTTATAAATTGTATTGCATGCATTGATTTTTATGCTAGGGTTTTTGGTTTGAATATCAAATGTTTGGCCATCTGTCACAGGAATCTAAAAAAAAAAAAAACCTTGAACGTGTCAGAATGTCAATAGGTTATGTCATTTTTAAGATCCTTACATTAATCACCATCAATTTATCTTGAGGATAGTCCTGTACAACTGGGCCGGTCCAGTTACTTGTTTTCCCTAAAAACATGGCATGGACATCTGACAAGTGTTGAGCAGGAATTTCACAATCATGGTCGACTTTACAGGCGAAATAATTTTTGGCATGACTAGGTCCCGCTGGACAATAGACAGGCATTGAAAAAAGGTTGTACGGCTGTTTGACAGAGATACCTTCCGAAACAATGTTGACAATAGCCCCCATTTTATCGATACTCCAATTAGGCAACATACCGGCAAAATCACGAGACATGGCCAAAGCTTGTGTGCGAGCTATTTCGAAATCAAAGTTTGTGGCGGCAGTCTTGACGGAACACTCGTTTAAAGGCGTAGTAACAAGGCTGTTTTCCACGTCTTGAATATGTGCAAACCCATTCACCTTAACGGCAGATTCAGTAGTGCCTTTTAAAATGAGTCCATGATGACCGAAAAGAGAGGATTCTGTCTCGGCTCCACAGGAAAGCTCGTTTCGTTGATTAATCATTGCGTTGTCTCCTCTAAATGATCCTCCAATGGCTAAAGGTCCTTCTGATATAGCATTCTTTCCAGTTTTGAAATCATTAAAAATCACACCGTTAAATCGTGTCAACTAATAATTATGTCAGTCTTATACACACATAGACTTTCCCCCCAAAAAAAAACGGGGGGGGGGGAGGGAGGGGGTATTACCATTTGACCTTCAACAGAGAGGGACGTTAATAAATCACAGACATCATGCACTGAATTAGTCTGATGTTCCTCTACAGCATCTACATAAAGGGTCCATCCGGCCAAAAATACTGCAATGTGCATTGACAATTTCATTTTTTTTTTCTATCTGGGAAGTTTACTTTTAGTTTGTGTAAAGAGAAAGAGAAGATAACGTTACTTTTACTTTTAATTTTTGGATTCGATCCAAGTAATACAACACTTGTTTACGTTGTTCAAATATGCTGTAACATTCCAAACTCTAAATTTGTGGATTTGTGTAAGCTAGTACAAAACAAGCTAGTCCATCTACATTCCGAGAGACTTTTTCTTTTTTTTTAATTACTGTAATCCAGGCACAATTATGTCACTGCTGCACCCCCTTTTCACTTGGCAAAAAAAAATGGATATGATTTATCGCTTGATTCAAGAAAAAAAAAAAAAGGGTATAAACATTTAGTAAGCAGAATCATTGTTTTGCAAAAAGTGTCATCACCCTACCAAAATTATGGTAAAAGTCTGCCACATGATTTAATCATTGCTTAAAAGTAGAGATCAGCCCATCAGCAACACAGATTTCGGAAGATCCTTTTGAAACAAATCCTTTTATATATCTGGCTCAAAGGTAAGTTTAACGCTACCATCGTTTTAAGTATTCGCTCGATCATTGTAATTTTTTCTGGTTATATGACCACAACTCCTCCCCTTGGGTGGGGGCGCTTGGGTTCCTGAGCGTGTGTGTGTTTATCTGATATTGCCCAACATATTTTGCAGCTACACATCTACAAGATTGAAAGAGAGATTTTAGACTCTCGCAACAATCCGGGAGAGATTGGACAGTAGCCAGCTCTTTTTTTTATTTTTAAAAAAGAGTCGTAGATGCCGCTGTACCCAGGGTTTTACGCGTTATATATGTCTGTTTTGTTTATCTCCCATCTTACATGGGTTAAGTAAATCCATCGAGTAAAGTTGAATGGAATCATACACATTAAAGTCTCTCCTCTATAAAAAATTATGCTATCAAGTCAAACTGAGCTGTTTACCTACTTGAAACGATAAATGAAGAACCCTGATATTGACGTTTCGATAGAAGGCGGAGTTTTCACGTCATTTTTGGATGGTTTCCAGTTCCTTTTACTAAGCAATGACACCTGGGAGACTCTTCTAGCAAAACAATTTTTTTTTTTTTTGCACCGAAAGAAATACCGGTATTGAGTTGCACAAAGCGCTAGACATCTCCTGTCAATGACTAAAAGGACAATCCTATTGTCCTGCTTGTAAAAAAAAAAAAAAAAAATGTCCTATTCGGCAAATAATTGACCGTAATTTCTTTGAATAGTATGGGGCTATATATCCAGATAAAGTAAAGACAGAAAAGTCAAGTATGTAAAGAGTTTCTTAACATCTGAACTTTCTTTCCATTCGCATATTTTACTATGGGTGTGTGGGGGGGGGAACAAGGGTGTACCAATGACAGGAGTGGGATTCTTGATTTTTACATCCCGACGTTGATGCTCTCTATATAAGGGGGAGTGTATAGATTTTTTTTTTTTTGTCATTCTTTCTTTCTTTCTTTTTTTATTATTATCTATACAGAACATCAAACAAACAAATAAAATGCCATATATGCTTCCCCTCAATAGTCAAAGCTCCTTTGAAAGATTCAACCAAATTGTGGAGCAATACCAAGATATTATCGAAAACAATGCGACGGCCCGTTGTATGATTGGTTTCACGGCCGCAGCATTTATCCGCAATGAAGGAGATATTGATATTGGGTTAGTTGAGAGTTGGTTACAATCATTGCATTTGGATGTAGACGGTGGGTCCGTGGAAAATCATGTTAAAGTCGACCGAATTTTACACGTTGTCAAGGAAACGTCGAGCCATTACTATGCTGACGATGATGCAGAGGAAGAAGTGGGCTGCACAACAGACGAAAGTGAAGATGATGAATTACTTTCAAACGACAACAATAACGATGATAACGAAGAGGACTATAAATTAAATCGATTCACAAATGAATCCTATTGTACTTACCTTCCCAAAGAAGTTACCGTAGTAGATCATGTACTCTTTCCCTTGGATGAACAATCCAGGACATGGTCATAACCTTAAACAGCAAAGACATTTCACTCATTTTTTCTCTACTACATACCTTTTTACCCTTTAGACATTGGATAATACCCCCTCTTTTTTTTCTTTTTTTTTTTTTCTTCCCTATTTTTTAATTAAAAAAGGCCCTGTGTATCTCAAAAAAAAAAAGGTTTAAAGCCAGCATAAAAATTTACCTTTTTCGGTCGAATGACCCTTCCTATTAAAACACCAATGGCATTTTACCGAGTTTTCTGACTTTACTTGATTTGGGTAAAGGATGATCTTTTGACAAAAAATTAAAGGGGGGGGGGGGGACGTCACGCTCCCCCAATTAAAAAAAGATACAGAATAGGCATGTGCTTTTTAAACTCAAATTCACCGATTATTTCTGTAAAAGACATTTACGAATGTTGGAATTTTTTTTAAAAAAAACAACCTTTTCACCAGGACTGCTCTACCAACATAAAAAAAAAAAAAACTGCCCCTTGTTTCTACCTTGTGTATGAAAAATAAATAAATCGCGACTTTGTTTTTATTTTGACATAACATATTTCAAGCTGGATATCGTTGGATGTTTAAAGGGGAGAGGGGGTGTAAAAGACGTGTCTTGTTTAATAAGACTACAGTTTCCATCATAGGATATGTTTACTCTTTACCAATAATACTTAATCCCCTTCTACCCTGCAAATTACCTGTCAACTAAAGAAAGAAAAAAAAAGGGGGGGGGTCAGTGACAAAAAAAAATGAAAAACATGCAATCATTTTACCATAGGACAGCCAAAGAGATGTAAAGTTTGAAGTGAGGCACTGTTCTCGATCAATGCTTTTGCAACAAAGTCATCTACCGAACGAATAAATCCACAATTCAAATAAGCCAACTCCTTAAACTGTAAAGATTCCAAACCCGCAGCTGTCACTTTTTCCAGACTATGAATATTTAAATGTTTCAATGTAGCTCCCGAATGTTTCATGACAGCTTTCAATACTCGGTCATCAAACAAGATGCAACGTTCAATATTTAAATGGGTCAATCCTTTGGCTTTCCATGACTTCATCAGATGAATCATGGCCTTGGCCGTAAGTTTATGACATTGTTCCAAATTCAGTTTTTTCAAATTGGTACAGTACTTGAGCACCCCTTGTGTCAATACCTTGTCTTCCAAATCATACCCACCATTCAAAGATAATTCGGTTAATTGAGGTCCCACCTTGGAGAGCAACTCCACAACATGGGCAGTTTGCAATGTATTTAATCCTGAAGGCCAAGTGATTTCCAACACCGTCAATTTCTTGAGTTTACCAATAAATGATAGCCAATCTGATTCCATCTGAAAGAGTTGACCCAATCTTAATTCGCGCAAGTTGGGGCATTGGTCAGTCAAGGTCATGATATTTTCCTTTGTGAATCTTGCGGTATGACGTACTTCAAAGCATTCGAGTCGGGTAGAAACTGTCTTGAAAAAGTTGTCCCAAGCCTCGGTTGTGACAAGGAAGGGACCAGACAGTTGTAATGACTTTAGAGAGGTAAGACGTTCAGCATAGGCATCCAAGACTTTATCGGTGATATGGCCACAATAGACGAGCTGCAGGTATTGTAAGCGAGGACAGAACTGACTGATATTCATGAGCGATACTTCATTCATATTGGTACAATCATACAGTCTGAGACGAACATTCACAGGTTCCATGAACAGTCTGGAAGTGACATCATTTAGTTTACGATTCTTGGAAATGATCTTGGATAGCTTTTCAACACTTTCATCACTAATGATGCCAAACGATTCCAAATCATCCACATAACTAGCCACTACAGCAATACAAATATCCTGCAATGAAGGTAAAACATCTTTACTAATAGGCTCCTTTTGGATCGCCACAATCTTTTTCTTTCGAGGTACTGCCTTTTTCTTTTGATTCGTGCCATTAAGACAACTTGGACAGATCGTTTGTGTCACCTCCTCATCTAGCTTGCGAACAAACCTTCCTTTACATGCTACGCAAAAGAGGATACGAGCCCTGGCTGGTACAAGCTTACGAGAACTAGAAGGTGCAAATGCATTTTCATCCTCATCTCCTGCATCATCATCGTCTGGCTTCTTCTTCTTTTGCGTAGGTCTGTACAATATTGACTCCGATTGCGCAGCAGCAGCAGCAGGACTTGTAATAGAGGTTTCAACACCTTCCATCGCTTCAGGTTCACCATTTGTTCCAGCTGCAGCTCTCAGTTCCTCTGCTGCTCTTCGTTCTCTTCGACTTTGGTGACGTACTTGAATGCCATGTTCCTATGTATATATGTATAAAAAGATAGTGCAATGTCAGTTCATCGATCGTTTTTTTTTTGTACTCAATGTTTGGTGCAAAAAAAGAGAGAGAGAGAGAGAGACTCACACGAAGGTAACTAGTTAAAGCAGAGGTAGGTCCACTCACACTATTTACAGTGGGATTAGGACGATTGTTTCCGTTCATTGGTGCTTAAAAGAAAGAGAGAAAGAAAAAAAAAGATTCCAAAATAAAAAAAGGGTGCGTCAATTGGATTTGACATATTGGGGGGAGGGAAGGAAAAGGGGGAATGAAATTCCGAGCCGGACAAGAATTTTGTGTTGTTACATAGGATATTTTTCGAGAAGGGATTATTTCTTTCTTTTTTTTTATAACCATAAAATTAATGTAGGTGATATCCAAAAAAGACATCCATCCCCCAAAAGTGCTAATAATAATAATTAAAATGAATAGATGTCTGATCACGAAGAAGTTGTCATCGCTCAAGAAGTCGAAGTTGCTGTTGAAGCCACCTCTGGACAAATGTCCGTTGAAGATGCTCTTCAAGAAGTTCTCCGTCGTGCTTTGGTTCACGATGGTCTTGCTCGTGGTTTAAAGGAAGCTGTCAAGGCTCTTGATAGGTAAGCTCCCTTTTTTTTTTATATTGTTGTTGAATCATATAGAACTTGTTATGGGAGACAAACAAAAAAAAAAAAAAGAAAATCTCGAGAGTTTTTTTTTATAAAAAAAATATTGATGACATTTTTTCTTACCTTTTATTTTTTTTTTTTTTGTTAATGATCATATAAAGACGTCAAGCTCATTTAGCTGTCCTCGTTGAATCCTGTACCGAGTCCGAATACATTAAGCTTATTGAAGCTCTTTGTGCTGAACACAACATCAACTTGATCAAGGTCTCTGATGCCAAGAAGCTCGGTGAATGGGCTGGTCTTTGTAAGATCGATCGTGAGGGTAACGCCCGTAAGGTTGTCGGTTGTTCTTGTGTTGCCGTCACTGACTTTGGAGAGGAATCCGAAGCCATGAACGTCCTCTTGGATTACTTCAAGACTCGTTAAATCTCTTTTTTTTTTATGTTATTAATAAACATCATTTAACATTATATCCCCATTTACGCGTACTCTTTTTTCTTTTTTTGTCTTCTTGCCTAACAACGGCGCGTATCTTTTTTACGCACGCGTACAAGCAAAAAGGTCCGCCCTACCCGAGAACTGGAGGGAGGGAGGGTCTATTTTAGGATACCGAGGCTTTATTCTATCCCTTTTCCTCCTCATTGTTACCACTCTATTTTAGCATCATGACTGACATTGTCGAACCCAAGTTCCTGGTACATCAAGCAACCCATTTATTCCTCACCGACCCCATCTTTTTCCAGGTGACCCAAATGAACAATTCCATATTTGTTTGGATCGGCAAACCCGATGGGAAAATGGGTGACATGTCAGTAGCCGTGCCTGCATTTGCATCACAAGTAAGCCCCATTTCGCCCCTTTTCTTTTTTAATGGATCCCATTAACACAAATACAAATAGACTACAGCCTCTGCTACTACAATTATGGGCACCAACGTATCCGAGAAAAGTAAAAATTTAGCACGTAGATTAGGTAAGAAAGAGATCATTAAAAGCAATACACGTTATACTAAATTTATCCGCGTCAGCTTCAAAATACAAGCTTCAATTTTATGTCAGTATGGACCTCAGTAGTCCCGATGATTTACTCTTTGTTTTTGTGGAAAAGAAATTGACAGAACTATTAAAGAACGTATTAGCATAATTATTAAATTTAAAACAGTGATTGTACTTTTTCCCCTTCAAAAAAAGTTTTTCTTCTTTTTTCCCCGTATTAGGCTGATTAAAAGTACATTATAATCCACCCACAAGAGCGGAAGAAACTTTTTTTTTTTTCATGAACCAGATCTTAATTCCTATACTTGTATTCTGGCGTTGGGTGGGGACACACATTGTCTCTGTATGCAAAATGTCATTCCCAATGTACGCCACGCACTGTAAAAAAAAAAATCATTATTATGCATGTCATTTGCACGGGTCACTACAAAAAAAAAAATGTACCACAACATGTCTATTCAATTTAAAAGCAGCTAACTATGAGTAGCAGCAGGTGTACATTATATATAAATGGCGTTTTTTTTTTTTTTTTTTTTTTTTGGTTATGCTTTAGGAAAAGCAGGGTCATTACACCCAATAGTATTACAATCGCTCACCTCGGCGTAAAAAAAAAAAAGAGTCATGGTAACAAAACCCAACAATAATAATCTACGTCATACATTCTACTGATGATTGTTGTTGTTGAACTTTTTATTTTCCTTCATTATTTTCCATTACTCTTTTTTATTTGACACTTGAACGACCGTTTGAGGGATCACAGACTTTTCTTTTTTGACTAATATCAATATTTGAATAAAAATAAAAAAGTAACCAAAAAAAAAAAAGAAAAATACAATTTTATTATATATATTTTCCTTCATTCGCACGCGTTTCTATTTTTTTTTTTTATTCTTCTTTTCTATATGGGAACAACAAAAAGACGACAGTCAAAACGAAATAACTCTAGACAAGCAGCACTTTCCTTCCTTTCAAACATTACGCTCGGTAATGAAAACGAAGTAAGAAACTCTTCAACCACCACCACCATGATGGAATCACCTACCACAACCACAACTCCAACGTTCTCAGATACGCCTATTGCTACTGCTACTGCTGTGTCAGGAAGATCTAATCTCACTCGATATGGTACCTTATCAGTTACAAACGATACAACCGCAAAAGGTTTAGAATAAACACACACACACACACACATACACACCTTTTATAATTAGTTAACATTTCTTTTAAACCCCCCTCAGGTATCGCTCCTGATTCTTCAGATTCCAATTCGTCAACCATGGATGAACACATTCCCATCACCTTGACTGTCGATACTTCACGGCGCAGGATAAGTGTTGCTCATGCGCTCGAGCCCGCTTCCGCAAACTCCGTCCATACCCCGCTGACGCCCGGAGGGGCAGGAGGCAATAATGGCGAAAAGCGAAGGTTAAGACGAGAGTCTACTTCCGAGAGCTTTTACAATCATCGTCGGTTATCCAGTAGTAGTAGTACTTCTTCCGAAGTCATACATCAGTATAAATTGACTAGAGAAGATAGTGAACGACCCATTGCATCAGAAAAAATTAAAAAAAGAGCCGATCCTCAGGATACCACCAATCCAAAAAATGTATCTATATCGCTTATTATTTCATTAGGACTTTTTTTTTTTTGTGTGTGTGCGGTTCATATAGACTAACATCTTTTTCCTGTATATAGTCTGAAACAGGCACCATGGGTTTTATGTCTGTATTTCGTTATTATAAGGGAATCATAAGACAACCAAAAAGAAGGTCTGAATATTATAATCATAACCACCACGTACATTATCCAAGTTACTTGTAAGGAATCCCCCCAAAAATATATATATATTTGTATGTGTAGGTTTTTGTTTGACTAAATGCAATTATAGTCACCAACATCTGTCAACGATGCATCTCAAACACCGTAAGGCTCTTTCCTATGGACATTTTCTATCTCCTCAATCTGAACAAGTGGTACCTCATCCGAGTAGCAGCAGTGACGAAATCACACCTATTACCAAGTTATTACCACGTCATGTACCCTCATCGTATGACCCTTATTATCTAGATGACGAGACAACGCTAGAATATCCCAATTACATGATCAGCTCTCAGGTAAATTTTTTTTTCTTATAAAAGTAGAGCATTTAACACACAAAGGGAGAGGAAGGGAGACAACAAAAAAGGGTATAAATACATTATTCATACCATAGGGTTCGATTGCTGACATCAATATGATACGAGCCTCTACTTCCAATGCAAAGAAAAAGGAACTCAATGAACTTTTCAGAAAAACCCATCCTGAGATATCAACAAACATTACCTTGTCTAAAATCAACGCTATCAAATTTCATTTGCTACAGATTGGGAAAGTTATGGATCTCGAAATATCAAGCGTCTCGCATGCCTTTGTTTATTTTGAAAAACTGGTTTTAAAGCACGTCGTAAACAAACAAAACCGAAAGCTTTTGGCAGGTAAAATAGATATATATATAGAATAAGGAAAGGTGTTCACGGTATTAAATAAAAAAAAAAAAAAATACATCTGGTTCAGCGTGCTGCTTATTCCTTGCTACAAAAGTCAATGAACCCAAAGGATCCTGGTTTAAATCACTTTTAGAGGTTTGTCATTTACCCACTTTCTTAGTTTTTTTTTTTCATCTCATTGATTTCCCCCTTCATCCCCCCCAGACAATTCATGCTGAATTAAATGTAAACTCCAAAGATGTCCGGGACTATGAATTCGCAGTATTCGCAGATCTTGATTTTAACCTCTATGTGCCAATCAGTGAATTCATGCCACACTTTGAAAGAATCTGTCAAGCTTTGGGTAAAGATATACACATCACCTTTTTTTTTTCTTTTTTACATAGTTGCTCTTGATGTCTAATTTATTTACATACATACACACATTAGAAATTCAATGTATCGAGGATCATCTCGGTGGTGAGGCCTTTTACAAGATCACAGAGGGTGGCTATGAAATAGCTGGCGCTGCCACTTCTTCTGATCCTACCTCTCCAAACTAAAAACACATATTATTTCTTTATTTTACATACTTTTTTCCCCTTACACACAACACACACACACACACACACACACACACACACACACACACACACACACACACACACACACACACACACACACACACACACAAACCCCCTTTTATTTTATTTTATTTCATACACAAAACATCTAGCCCCTACCCTTTAAACTATAATCCATATACCGAAAAAAAAATCTACACAAATAAACATATTCTGATTTTATCCATCTCTCCATGTCAAGAGAATATCACTCTTAGTTAGATTACCCAAAATGATATCAATCTACTTTTTGAGGATCACGTTGAAAAAAATATATATTCAGCTGCAGGGTCATCCAAAAAAAAAAAAAAATGAAATGTCTGGACCGGTCTGACTCAGAAGCAGCAACCACAATGTCATTGTTCATTCTTCACAAGTATTATTTTGAGGATGCCTCTCACAAGCACATGTGTGGTCCTTTCCAAATTAAGAAAATATTTCTATTTCCTAAAAAAAAAAAAATAAAAGACAAAAAAAGGAACAATTAGAGAAACATAAATGCAAACTTTAAATCTGTACGTGCCACTACATAAATGTATATATAGATATAGATATTTTCCTTTATCTTGACCATGATATGGAGTCAAATGTAAATGTGTTTGTGAGTCATGAATAGTTTTTTTAATAGTCAAATTGTTTTTAGAGTATTCATAGTTTAAATCGATTGTTGCTATGTATGGCATAGATACGTTGTTACAAGTATTTAGATTGCTAAGCAGGTTAAATACCAAATTGGGTGTAAAAAAAAGTGTGGCTTGACATTTGTATTCGAGAATTCTGAGTATGACACGATAACAAAATATCTTTTCTGTTCTCTCTCTCTACATCCCAATGATATACCCCTCTTCAATGCCACTATATAAGCAAAAATAAACTCTTCAAGAACAAATACTACAATAAGCTCGAATTTTAGCAGACAGTAAGTCACACCTTTTTTTTTTTTTCCTATTGTCCATTGTTTTTCTCAAAAAAAAAAAAAAGTTCAGTAGCACACAGACCTCCCATTTTTGGGTGGGTTACTCAAGTGAGGCGCATTAGACTGTCTCCACGCTCGGTCAGAAAGTATATAAAAGTATAAATTTCATGTTCCCCCACCCAAAGAGATGTATTATAAATAAAATAATACAAATCATGCAATCTACAATCAAAGTATTTATTCACTTTACCAACGAACCAACCCTCGAATTTGATTTTCTTCAGGATAAATTAACCTGGACAAACCTCCTTACGTTAATTGAATGTTCACGTCGTCTGGGCTCTCCCGGTATCCTTTACTACAAGCAGGACAATACCATCCAGACCTTATCAACTCAATCCCAACTGGCATCTCTCCTTTTACCCACGGATGAGATGAAAGGTCTTTGTCTCTATGCTCAAGCAGGACTCGTACGTGACCCTGTTCATGTCCTCCCCAGTCATGCCTCCCTTCGTTTATCTCGGTTCATGGAACAACACAAGGAAACCATCGCCTCCCATCCTCGTCTTTCCAAATGGGTAGATGTCTTGGATTCCTCCATTGCAAAGGATACCCAAGGTCTGCAGTTTGATCATGAGTTCAAAATACTCGAGGCTTTATCTACTGATACGAATGGAGAAACAGAGGTTCGTCAAGAGCAACCCAAACAAAAGGCCCTCTTTACTTTCTCTATAAATACAAGTGCTTTATTCCGTCAAGAACCATTTGGCGGCAGAGAGTTTGGTGGTGGTGGTGGTGGTGGTGGTGGTGGTGGTGGTGATAGGGGAAATTCTGCTGAGAAGCACCAACCTTTGGGTGAACAAGGTGCCCAGAAGGGTGGTTTACAGGACTTGGTGGTAAAGATAGCTTTGTTGGTCGTCATGGTGCTTTTATTAAAGAGTCTGGTAGAAAACCTGATGCTTTTGGTATTTGTTGTGGCTCGAGGTATGCTTACTGCCGTAGAGAGTTATGCCATGGGTATGGATATGATGAAACGTCAGCTAGTCAACAGTTGGCATCATGTGAAGAGTATCATTTATTAAGCAGCACCAATGACGCCTTTTTTTTTTTTTTGTATTACATCATAAATAAATAAGGAGCTACTACGCTTTTTTTTTTTTTTTTTTTTAGTTTGTGTGTGTATGGGGTGATTGTTAAAAGATGTCAATCAAAGATTAGGGATAATTATGCATGATTGCCAGTCTAAATTGAATTCGCAAAATGTGGAGTGACAAAATAAAAAAAATAAAAAACTCCGCCCACGGAAGAAAGAAGAAAATAATTTTGGGCGGTAAAAGGGGGAAAGCCTTTTTCATGCTTTTTTCTCTTAAAAATAATTCCCGCTATTTACCAGTTGCTGAAAAAATATATCGGGTTTAATTTTTATTTTTTTTTATTTCAGTGTGCTTTCAAAAAAAAAAAAGTAGAAATTCAAAGGGAGGAGGAAAGAGAGAGAGATTTGTATTGTCTGAGTTTACTGGGGGTGGTGGTGGTGGGGGGAGACACGGAGAAATCCGGCGGGTGTTGAGGTGGACTATAAAAATAAAAGAAAATTTTCTCTTTCTCTCTTTTTTTTTTATCTTTAAAAAAATTATATTTTTCTTTTTAAAAAATAAAATAAAAAATGTCTACTGCTAAATCAAGTAACCCTTTTCATGGCTGGAATTACTTTGATCAATTAGGAGAATCATCATTTATGCCCAACTATTATCAACAAGAAATGGAACCCACTACCAATACATTTCGATCCCTGTCACCCAAATTATATCAACAACAAAAGACAACAGATTACTTTTTTGAAACAGATCCCGAGTTATCCGCAGATGATTCAGATGCCCTGTATGAAGCTACCTTGCTCAATTCAGACTATTTTATAGAAAAATCCGTCATTGTCCCTCCAACCACCACCACGAATTCTGTTGATCGTTTACGTCAATTACTCTCTCATCTCCATCCAAATTATTCCCCTCTGGCTCAAGTTCTCTCAGAATCACCTTCCGTTCGTTCCCAATTTTCAACTTCCACTCCTCCACTTGCTAGTACTGCTGCTACTGCTACTGCTACTACTGCTACTGCTACTGCTACTGTTCCCATGGTCATGGCATTTTCCATGTCCGACTCGCGTGATATTAAAGGCAAAGGAAAGGGCAAATTTAAACCTACCATGTAAATTCTTCTTCTCTTGTATACCCCGTTTCTCCCCTTCCTCATTGTGCTTTTGTGTATAAAATAAACTTTTTTTTTTTTTTTTTTTTGGGTAACTCATTTTTATGTTTGTGAAATCATAATTAATTTGACAGTTTGTGTAACATGGATCCGTGGATTCCTATTGATTGAAACTCGGATCTTCCGAGGATCTCAAAAACACATGCCGTTTTACATAAACACAAACCTTTTACAAAAAAAAAAAAAAAAAAAAAAGCGGTTGCCATCAATAAGAAAAAAAAACCTTTTTTTTTGAAACACTGTTCTCTAAAAAACCCCTTTTATCTTTTTAAAAGGTCAACGACAAAAGAAAAAAAAAAAGGTTATCTGTGGGCGGAGGACAAAAGAGTATAATTCTGCAACTAGGCACGGACCCTGTTTCTCTTTCTCTCTCTCTCCCAAAAAAAATCTAGACTTTCTTTTTTTTTTACAGACACAAACTATTCCAACAGATTTTTTTTTTTTGTATCACTTTTTTTTTTTTTTTTTTAAAATGCAGGATCCAACTGTTGTGTGTGTGTGTGTGTGTGTACAAAATAAAATCTTGGAGCTTCTACCCCCCTTTTTTTCCCCCGTGAGCCAATGAAAAGAGTCTATCGATTCCACATGCAACTATTTATACCATAATGTCCAAGAATAAAAACTGTTTCCTCTCCTATTTCTCTCTTTTATCTTTCTTTTTGTTTTTTTCTATAAAAATGAACAGCTTGATATTCGTATCTAGTTTACTCATCGTATCAATATCAGGATTAAAATTTGGCGATTTATGTGATTCCACCGCACGATATTCGCAAGTAGCATTTTTACCAACTCTCTCTCTCTTTTTTTAAATCAGTATGTTAACCTTTTCTCCTCCTCAAATAGAGCAACATGGCAATACGATGATTCATGTGAAAACGTTTACTTGTTTTGTGATGCTGGCAAGAATAATACATGCGATTACAAGACGTGTTCCAATACAGATTATATTCAAGGGTAACAAAAGAACCAACACAATAACTTTTTTTTATTAATAAAAAAAAATAGATGGGATGAGACCGCATATAAATTTCCTGCTCGTTGTAGTAATCAGATGTATTGCCCTGATAGTGGATCCAGGTGCACTCCGCTTGTTCAAGTAGGCGGTATCTGCGAACTGGTAAAAAAGATGAAATATATAAAATACCCTTTTTTTTATTTGTAACTCATCGTGTTTATCAGCAAAGAGACGATGAATGCAGCGGTAAAGAATCCGTTTGCTTAAATGGAATTTGTTACATTAAGGGATCGCCCTTGGGAGGCAATTGTGGCTCAGACAGGTGAATTTTTTGTTTTTTAAAAATTGCACACACAAAAAGTTTAAACGTATATATATACTTTGTAGGACGGATTATACATCGTATGATGCCAAGGGAGCAGCTCTTCAACAAACCATTATTCGTGACAACTGTACGGAAGGCACGTACTGTAACGATGGACAACATGTATGTGTAGCCTCTGTGGGGCTTGATCATGACTGTTGGCAAGACCGAGAATGTATCTCTGGTACCTGTTCAGACGATGGTAAATGCATGAATGGACCTGATGTATTCCATACGATTGCAAACTGGTTATGGGCGGTTTTAGGATGTTCTATATTTGTCTTTGTGATTCTCACATTAGGAGTTCTTTGGATCCTGCATCGATATCAATCACGCAAAGAACATGAAAAGTCCGCTAAATTCTTTGGTGATAATGATGAATTTTACAAGAAATATCAAATGCAACAGGGTAATGATTCTACTGCTCGTTTGGTCTCGTCTGGTGCAGATATGCCTGACAGTAGTCGTACCAGTGTCGTCTATCTCACTACACCCGATTATAATGAATCAGCCGCACTTGGTACCACTCGACCTTTGAGTTGGCGACATTCGAATCACATTGGTTTAAACACCAAATAGTTTTTTTAATATACATCTTTATTAATTGATACTCCGTCATAGAGACGAAGAAACGGATACTCTCTTTTTTATACCTCTCAAAAAGTGAAATAAACTTTTTTTTTTCTTTTCTGGGGACACAATCCTACCGTTCATGACTAGACACAATGTCTGTCCAGATAAACACGGGGGGCCAACTCTTCTTTTTTTGGTTACATCAGGATGGACTCCATTGGCAATGAACGGTT
Organism: Mucor mucedo; assembly: GCF_025094135.1. NCBI lineage: Eukaryota > Fungi > Mucoromycota > Mucoromycetes > Mucorales > Mucoraceae > Mucor > Mucor mucedo. The sequence continues at coordinate 21,588 of NW_026252429.1, read as the reverse complement.
GTAGTTTATAAAACGTTGGGGGGTGGGGAGGGAAATGGAATATTATTATTTTTTTTTGTATGTGTGAGCACAGTAGTGTTTCAATTCCAAACGTGTAATGAATGAATATAGTATCGGTAGACAAATGAAGAGGGAAACCCAAAGTAAAACCCTTCTCCCCAAAGGAAGGACATCACCCGTGAAGTAAGTAAAAAGGTCGATTGACATATCCACTTTTTATGCAGCTTGTCAATCGATTTTCGAAAAAAAAAAGGATGCATTGACAAAGAAATCAGCCCAAAGGACTATCGTTGTCCGAAATAATTAAAAAAAAACCGTGTATTTTTTTTTTTTTTTGCTATAAAAATCCAATTTTTTTTTTTTTTTTTTTTAAACCTCCCCCCCCCTTTTTCTTTTTCTTTTCTTCTTCTTCTTCTTTCTTCACTTTTTTTATTATAGTTATTATTGCACACATGATGTTACCACAATTTGGATTTATTGTAGCTCAGGCAGGAGCGGATTCTCATAATTTACCTACACCCCCACCTGTACCTGCACCCAGTAACAGTGCAAGTGCTTTGGCACCATTGTTACATGGGAAAGGGTTTAGTTTTGGACATGCAAGTTCATCCAACATGTCAACAGCAACTGATGTGGGTTATTACCGCAATAATTATAATTCTAGTCTCCCCTTTTATTCGCGACAACCTTCACCACCAACTTCATCTCATGTCATTCAACAACAACAACAACAACAACAACAGCAACACATACAGCAGCAGCAACTGCCTATGCAAGTTACACCACCTCCTCCTCCACCTCCGCTCAACACTTCTACTACCACCACCACTACTACTTCATTCTTATATAATCATAAAGAAATTATGCCAAAGGGTTTCACTCCCATCATTGATAAAAAGAAGAAAGAATCGCCATGGTATCGTCAACCACCTCCTTATTATGAAGAGGAATTACAAGATCAGAACACTAAATGGCACGGTAAAATTACATCCCTTCTCTCTACTCTTTTTTATATCAGTCTTTTTTTTTATTCATCTATGTCGCTTAGATAAACTCTCGTCAAAACAAGAAGTAAAAGAATACAATGATCTGATGACTTGGATGGATAATGAGTTTTGGGAACAAGCGGACGAGTAAGTCATTATCCCACGTGCGTCCACCTAAACAAAGCTAATTTTTATTTTTTATTTTTACACTCTATTTTATAGAATCTATCAAGAAAAATTATTAAATCTACAAACCGAACTACTCAACATTCAAAAAGGTATATATACATATAGATATACACCCCACTCACAATTAAAACAAAAAAAAAAAAGACCAAAAAAAAAAAAAAAAAAAAACTTTCTGCTTAAAACGTTTTTCCATTCATCTAGGAACTCATTCGGCATTCAGGGAAATGATTGCTGACTATGAATTCAAGAGAGAAAAAACAATTACTGATGCAGAATGCTTCATGAAGTATCAAATTTCATTTATCGAGCAATATTTCGATCAAGACATCAATGCATTGGAAGATGAATACGAGGTAATTCACTTCTTTTCTCTATTTGCCATCTACCATATTAAAAAGATGTACTTGACAGATTGAAAGAAGACATTTACAAGATACCTTGATTACCTCTATTGAAGACAGAAGAAGACAAATCAAAGACGATAAGGAAGACACCAATGGTAATAGTATTCTTTCTCTCTTTGTATTTTGTTACTGACACACATACTAGAAAGCGAAGAGGGGAATGTGCGTACAAAACGTACCCTAAGAAAAAGAAACGCCGATCCCACTGCATTAAGAGCAGAGCCATTATCAAAAAGAAGAGCCGTTAGACCAAGTACACTTCATAATATACATACTATCTCACCAATAGAAGATGAAGAATTAGAAAACGAATACTTGAATATGAAGGCAGGTAAAATCCAATTGTAAACACTCTAGGACACCTTTCTCTCTCTCTCTCTCTCTTTTTTTTTTTTTTTTTTTTTTTCTTTCTTTCTTTTCCGCAATTAAAATTCCAGAAACAAGTAATAAACTATTTTTAAGGTGTAACAATAATAATGTACATATTAATATACACATTTGTTTATTTGTATACATTTCAACAACAACAACAACAACAACAACAAAAAAAAGGGGGGGAAAAAAAAGTTTTATGTATAAATGATATAAAAAGAGAGAGAGTGCGATAGAAATAATAATAATAAAAAAAAAAGAAGTGTGATGTATTTACAATTTATGCATTTAAAAGTGGAGTGCGTTCACTTGGGGGTATATTTGATTTAGATGATTCAGTTTTGTGACAAATATCAAATTTACAAATGGGGCACTAATAAAATAGAGAGAGAGAGAGAGAGAGAGGGTTAATCAATCAACCAACAACAAAATAAAGAGTCAAAAAACATACAAACTTCTTGCGTGTGGTAAGCCAAATATCAATGCATCCCTTATGAAATTCATGCTTACAAGGTAAAGTCCTTATTGACTCACCTTCCTTGTAATCTTCAAGACAAATGGCACATTCAGTATGCTCTGTATCCACAATCTTTTCACGTCGAAATACATAGGTGGGTAATTTGGCCACAAAATTCGTGGGCGCAATGTCATTCTTTCGACGTTGGCGTTGTCTTAATTGCCATGTCAGGTAGATAAATAGCATCATCACAGCAGGTGATAATACAACCACTAACAGCATATCTAAAAGAGGCCTAAAAAAAAGTATTTAAAATTGTGTTCCCCCCCCCCATCGTCATCATTAAGGGTTTACTTTACCATGTCAATAAATCATCTCCTGATAATGTAACTTGTACAGCTGCAGTACGATTATTTTCAAATAATTGTAAAAGTGCTTTATATTGATGTTGTGCTACGAAAACACTGGGTACATGAATTTGGGAAGTATCACCTGTTTAAAATAATAAGTATTTTCTTTTAATCTTTCTTTCTGTCCATCCCCTTTCCCCCCACCAGAATGAATGGATTACCTGGTGCATACATTGTAACCCAGCCATTAAAATGTCTATCACCTACAATCACCGCAATAGCTCCACTATCTTGCATTGACTTGACCTTTTGCAAAAAAGAGCATTGTCCTCTTTCAACAAGTGCGATCCAATCTTTAATAGAAGGTGTGGGAATCACATTACAACCATAAAGATCACCATCCGTTGGTGCCAACATATTACCAAGGAGACCCAACTCTCCATCGATCCTAGGCCCAAATGCTGCTATACGATCAACCAGCGTATCATTGGTTTCCTAATCAAGGTGTTAGCAACTCCCCCCACTTATACACATATAAATATAAAATAAAAAGAAGAGAGAGCTTTTTACAAGTATTGTGATTGTCGCTTGACAGGGCTGTTGTATTGACAGTAAGAATAGCAGGAATAAACTGATGCCCATGATGGATAACTTCATTTCGGAAATGTCTTATAAATGCTGAGAGAGAGAGAAAAAAAAAAAAAGAAAAGGTAAAAAAAAAAAGAAAAATATTTAGTGTATTTTAAAAAAAAGAAAAATCACACACACGCACACTTTTTATAGTAATTTTATTTTATCTGGTGATTCTCTTCTCCTTCCCCCCACATAATCCAAGTACAAGCATTTTCGAGATTTGAATCTAGCTTGGGTACAGCCAAAGCAGTCTATACATAATTTTTTTTAAGTGAGTAATGGAGATAAATAAAAAAATTATGCCTTTTGTTTACCAAGCCGTAGACTCCGTTCTTGTCATCCGTCAACACCAAATGTTGATTCTCGTCGTATTTCCATAATTGCTTTTTACGATCAGTCCCTTCGGATGACCTTCTCGACTGATAAATGCACTGATCTTTTAATTTATCTTTTTCAACTCCCAGCACTACATATAAATCTCCCACACATCAATCTTTTTTTTTTCATCCTCCTACGCCCCCTTATTGATTTTTAATTTCTTTTTTTTTTTTTTTTTTACCGCATCCAGAGTGTTTATTCACCAGATAGCCTTGATTGTAACACCACAACTGATGACGATTCATTACCCCTATTTTCTTCTTTGGGCGTAATTCAACTCGAATCGATGGCTATATTTTTTTATGCATCTTAAGTCACTTATTTTGGTGCTTCAACAAAATAAAGATTTACCTGCATACTCAGACTAGACACTGTCAGTACGTGATCTTGTCGACTGGGACATTGAATATAAAACCATCCAACAGGGAATTGACTCATTTATAAAAAAGAAGGAAACAGGAAGAGGATAAAAATAAAACTTGAGTGACGTACTTTTTAAACATACAAAAAAAAAAAAAAAAAACTTCCACCGTCACTTCAGGTTCTTTTTTTTTAATCATCAGTGAACTTGATTTAAACAGTAATGACCTTCATGGTCAACGTTGAAATAAACCCCATTCCTACAGCCCCCCATAACCCTTTCCCTGTCGTTGTCCAACATCTGTTAAAAGAAACGTTTTTTTTTTTATAGAGTGTTGAATATCATCTTTTTTTATTTTATTTTATTGTGGGCTCCGTGTGTTGCATACAATTCAGAAAAATAACGCACGGTCTCGCAGCAAAGAGAGAGAGAGTAATAAAATAAAGTGCTTTTTTTCAGGATAAAAAGCTGTTTAGATGTTCAACTTGGTGTGACGCCAGTTACGTCTCTTAGCGTTCCAACTATCATTTTAAAATATATAAGTTTTCCATGAAGGACTCCAACAATAAAGAAAAGGGTCTTACCGGATCTTGGTGTCAGTCTTAAGACGGAACCAGTGGGGCAAAGGACGGTTTTGCTTCTTGGCCTTGCCAAGCTTAACCTTGGTGATGAAAGTCTTTTGAGAAGGCTACAATTTAAAAAAACACATGTCAGCATTCCCTTTTCTTATCCCCGCATCCCCCATTCGAGTATATAAAAAAGTCGATTCCATCCGTTGTATCATCTATTCTTTTTATTTTTTCTCTCTTTCTTCTCCCCAACCCAGCATCTCATCCATCATCTATCTCTCTCTCTCTTTCCATTTCATGTTTTCTTACCATTTCGACAGGCGATGTATGCGAGAATAGGAGGGACTCTATCACGGCCAGCTTTCATCCTCTTCCCATATACTTTTCCCCAGTGGGAGTTGAAATCTTATTTCAGAAAAAAGGTCCGGTCCGCATAGATAGAAATCCGACCCGGACACATCTCTCTTTTTGTATCCCCCTCTTTTTTTTTGTTTTTTTTTTGCATGAAAAATGTTTGTTTTGGCAAACAACAAAAAGTTAAAAAAAAGCTTTTTTTTTTTTCGGGTGTAAAGGAAGTAGACAAATTTTACATTCTTTGGAAACATTTTACCTAAATAGAAAGTGTGTTGAATCAGAAATCAGCTTTCTAGTGCTTTGATGAAAAAAGTACTTCGAAACTTTCACACCTTTTCCTTCCACATATTAAATTTTAGCTTATGGCGGCCTCAACCTAGGACAGAACCTCTTTTTTTTGTGCCTAGAAAAAAAAAAAAGTTGGGATCTGCCATCACGCTCATCCCCTTCCCCCGGTGGTGTGACCACTATCTACCGGAACGCCGTGGTAAAATAAGACGAGATTTCATACAGTCGTTCCCAGCGCCAAAGGGCGGTTTTTTAAAAAAAAGGGCGGGTAACAAATTTCGTTTTTTTTTTTTTTTTTTTTTTTTTTTTTTCTTAATAAGATGACTACTCGTTTTTGTTATGAAAATAGTCAAGGTAGAATAATTGATGAGCAAGGGAATGATGCTATGGACTGAGATGAGGAAGTCACTCCCTTTCCATTTAAAAACTTTGGACCGGTATAAGAGAATATTGCGAAAAGCAAGAGGATGCACAGTTTATCATCTAAAGAAAGACATAGAAAAGCTTGATTTTGATATGGAGGAAGTTATAGCCGTACTTAAAAAATCAGATAAAGATCTATCATAGATACTCAAATGAGCATTCAATTATCAACATGAGGCCTCTTAGTGAATGGTCATTAAAAAGGGACAGGTCGGCTGTTACGGCTACTCCTAACCGGAAGGGGCTGTTTCTCATCACTGTATTAGCTACTATCACGTCAACGAAATCCCCCCCCCCAAGAAGAATGCTCAAAGTGAATTCAAAATCGATTTTGATAATCGTAAAAGGAAATCACCAGCTCGAACCAAAAAAAGCCGACTTCAAAAGGTACTGTCACTGGTCCTGAGCTAAAGGTTATTAAACTATAATGGATAATGCAACCCATTCATACAGCGGACCAAATTGATGAGATAATAGTTGCAAGAGTTTACAAGAGTATCTACCTCTCCTTAATCTCCTGAACTTAATCCAATAGAGCAGTTTTTGGCAATTGTCAAAAATAAGGTTAAACGTAATTCATTCGAAGCTATCGAAAGAAGCTTGTAATAAAAAAAACCAATTGCCTACCATAAAAAGAAGGTAATTGGCTTCAAAAAAAAAAAATCTCTAATTCTGCAACCTCTCCAATTACCGCCTGTATTCGCATTATGCCAGGCCACTTTTCTTGTATTATAAACCCTGTAGTAAAGAAGATTCTTAACTTGGTTTAAGACTTTTAACGAATTTATAGTCTTCAACTCCTAACTGTATCATTCAGGTTATCAAGTTTTAGTATAAATATACCAGCACTCCATGCAGTAGTTAGTTCTGGATCTTTTTTTTTTTGAACTTATTCTTTTTTGAAGAGTGAATTCCACGGCACCCACTGGCACCCACTGTAAATTATTGGGTAAATAATCCTTTATTCAAGTTTTGATTTGTACAAAAAAAAAGATTATATACATAGCTTTATAAAGAAAAAAGCCCTAGTTGGGAAAAGGGTAAAGAAAAAAGGGTAAAGAAAAAAGGGTAAAGAAAAAGGGCATTATTGCTCCCCAACAAGTTCTGGTTCAGTAGCGTTAAGATCAACTTCGAAATCCAGCTTCCAATCTGATATAATTTCTTCATTGCCGTATGTTCTGATCGTAGTATTTTATCAACTTGCTCTTGCTCCAACACCAACACCTAAAGAGTGAATAAGTTAGCTTTGTTTTCGCCCAATGTAAAAGGGAAATAAATACCAACCTGTTTGGCGCGGCAAGTTTTGTTTATTTTACAAGGTTTGATATAAGTTGGACTATATGATATAGTGTAATTGCTGGGACGAAAGATGAATACACCACCTTCTTTCTTTTCACTATTGCGACTTTATCCGCTGTATTTGAGACCTTATCTTGCCCATGTAAAAAAAACATGCTTCGTGAAGCAAGTACATTGGTGATTCTTGCTCGTGGTCCAATGATCAGAGGTGGTGATTCCTGGTGATAAATCAATGCTCGGAGATGGTGATCCTCGGTGGTGAATCAATGCTGGGAGGGGGTCATTCTTATTGGTGAATCAATGCTGGGAGGGGGTCATTCTTATTGGTGAATTAAGCTATCAATTCAAAAACTTGCATAAAGTCAAATATTTCATCGAAACAAATCGGTACATTTGCACTTCTCTTTTCTTCAACCACCAGCTTCTTTTCTTCATCCATGAATAGTATATAAAAAGTGTCAACGTTCTTTTAATACACTGAATACCGATTGTCTTGAGCTTGCAAAATGGTTTGTAGCTTGCATTGGGTCGTTTATACGCTTTCAGAACAAGCATGGCAGTGAGTGATTTAGTTAACCTCAAGCTATCGTCATAAGTGTGTTGGATATTTTCTTCATGGCCACCAGAGGAACACTCGACCACAATTCGTTCTTCATCTACAACACCAGTTGTCGTTAAATATTCAATTCCATCAGCATAATTCGGGTTTGAGATTTCTGAAAAGGCTGTGCTAAATCACACATATAGATTATACATATAATAAATTCATATCTCATCATCACTGATAAAATGATAGCTAAATCATAGTTAGGCATACAAAAGGAATTCGCTAAAGCCGGTCACTATTTTAAAGTGTCACGGTATCGTAACACCAATGTCCAAACCTAAGACCTGTTATTGTTATTATTTCTCTATTGACTATGCGTAGCATTAATTGTCCAATATAGATATTGTTATTGATAGCATACTCATATTGTTAAGAGCAGTATCCTCAGCCTCGTCCATTCCATTTATTATAAGAACTCTTTATTTTTCCTCTTCTTAAATTTTTAGTTAACTTTAACATCAATAAACTCTGACAAGAATTCTAATTGATCCTATTGTTTTTTTATACCTTTTTTTTTTCTGCAAAACTATCCTCTTTAAGCCTACTTTTGCTACAAAGGCTACTGATAAAGTTACAGCTTGAAGGCTCATTATCATCTTTTCACCCCTTTTAAGAAAAAAGTGTTTAATAGCATTTTTTTTTTCTTATATTCAACATGCTGCATAATAATTCTTACCATTCAAAATGAACGGTGCCACTATTATCTGCAAAATAATTGATAATCGGCATAACCCGGTCGAAAAAGAAGGTGCGTTCATGATTAGAAGGAATAATAGGAGATTTACGCCTGTACTTGGACACAAAGTCTTGTAGAGTGTACCGGATGGTACGCAACAAGCATCTTTCTTGATCACTTGCGGTAACGGGTACTTTTTCCAAAGTTAAAATCGTCTAATTTATCCGTGTCTTTGCATTTCAGAGCCAGATGAAGGATACGCAAGGATTCAGGGTGTCGATTTAAAAGATACAAGTAGCCGTTGATCCTTGTTGGTTATTGGCAATTACTGTATCAGCATCATTATTTATTGGATAACAAGATCCTTGAAAACGAAAGGAGTACATTGGAGATAAACTTTTCATATCTTCCATAGTGAATTTTGGGCCGTTCTGTATGTTTATGTTTGAGATAAGCTGGAAGTCGAATGTGTGGACCTGTTTACCCTTATTTAAAGAGATCTATGAGACAAAAAACGTGAGAAACATTCGTAAAGTAACGTAAGGATGAAGGGGGGAAAAAAGGAAGAAAAAGAAAGTAAGAAGAAAGGTGGCTGATTATTAAATGATAAAAAAAAAAAGAGCATAAACAGCTCAATCAAGCTTACCTTCTTGTTGGTGCAGTTATTACTGTTGCTATTACTACTTGTTCCTTCTTCAATTGGTCGTTTGCGCAGAATATGATTAAAAAAGTGCGTTCCCAGTTCTTTAATACAACCAAAAAGTTCGTGGCAACCAGAGCATTCAACGCGACGAGAATACTTGACTTCCGGCTAGAAATAATGTTAAATAAGGCTTACATTATTATTTATAAACTTTTTCGAAATGAATTTGTTACTGTGAAATGTGGTCAGTACAACAGATTTCTCAATATTACCAGCTACTTACAAGTTTTTGCCACGCTTTTGAGTTTTTGATTTTTATTCAAAATTAAGCTCTATAGGAGGTGAGTAAAATCAACAAAAAGTTAATGTTAAAATGAAACAAAACGCACATACTGTGGATTCTTAAAATGTGATCACGTAGGTTGCGTGAATTAGACACTTCTTTCTGACACAAGTGACAGATGTAAACCACGAGCACGTTTTCCATTTACGTTTTTAAGCGAGCAACAATTTTTTTTTAAAAAAAAGGAAGGTAATCGGTTGTGAAGGCGTTTTGAAGCCAATTACCTTCTTTTTATGGAAATGTCTAGACCTCCGTATTTTTTTCAAACGTATTTTTTTTTATACTACTTACAGAAATTCTGGCCAGAAGACCAGCAGGCCAGTATGCTTACGACTATTTACAGTGCAATCACAGCCATTCACGGTTCTTGAGTTCCAAAAACTCAAGAACCCTGCCAAAAAGGTCGCCCTCCTATAGCAAAGACTAGCCGCAGCCGCAATATCACAATATATCTTTTTTTCAATTTAGCCTCTTTTCAAAGAAACAAGAGTCACTACTAAACTAACCTTTTTATGTGATCTGTTACTTTCATACGATAAAAGAAGCATGTTAAGAGAAAAGAAAAGGAGAAGAATAAAGTGTGTGAACCAGCTTTATTTATAGATAAACAAGCTTATGTCAGGATGATTTGATTTGTCTATCTTATCATCCATAATGTTTGAGCCTTTACTTAAAATGGAAACACTTGCAAAAACCTCCCAAGCAAGTCAGAGCTTGGTAATTGTCTATCTGCGTTCCAATAGTAGCTTGTAATGACAGTGAAGCAGATTTTATGGAAAACAGAAATAGATCATCCCATGAAGTTTAGATGATATGGCATGTCAATCGACGTGTAGACCATCGCGTGATTCTAAAAAATACGTTTATAGAAATAAACATTTTTTTGGCTGATCATTATGTGAAGTAACCCTAAAAAAAATAAAAAACAGAATTAGTTCCTTGACTGGCACCGATAATGTAAAAGGTCTTTGTCCTCTTCTCCCCGCACAATCATCATAATTCGCCTGCTCTCTTCCACTCCCAGGACAACACTGGAGCTGTGTAGTGTGGTCTTTTGTTCCCTCCAGACACAAATTGCTGCTAGGGGATTACCTTGTCTTATCCTGGTACAAACCGGCTAAAGTTCAGCTTATCACAGCGTACAATTTTGAACACTTTTTAACTTGCGAACAGATTGATTTTTTGGTGCAGCTGTATGGGGTCGAATCCCCCCCATCCCTTTGATGACCATGTTACGGTTTTCAAAATTATTGTATGCCGACAATAACATGACATATTTGTAGGCATTCGTCTGCAATCGTTGTTTGAATACTGTAACCTATTTTCGGCCGTAAACAATGTGTTTTTATTATTTTTGCACTCAATTTATATCTCTATTTACTAAAGAGATTATAGGGCAAATGTGTGATCGAAATAAGATTTGCTTGTCTAAAAAAAATAATACCCAGAAGCTATTTTTTTTTTTTTTTTTTTTTTTTTGGTCTGCCGAACTAGCTTGAAACCATACGTTTTGTTCATTCAATCTTGTCTAAATGACAATATTAGCATTTATCTGCACCAAAATAATACAGGCCTTCCTATTTATACACTCTAGACTTGGCTACATAGAGTTGTCCTCATAAGACTTTTTGCTGTCCAAGTGAATTCCAACACAATCGATGGTTGCCCTTTGAGACCTGTGAAATAAGTGGAGGCAAAAGCGGGAGCGATTGGGTCCTTGTATAGCTTGTGTTTGGAATCTGTCACTGCTGATTCTTTGGATTCAATAAATGGAATCGCTACCATTATAATAACATGGATGTTTCCGAAAAAAGTTAAAGAAGACGTGGGATGATTGGGTTTAAAGTAAGCATCAAATCAATGATTAAGTTTTAATCAGACCTTTTATCAGCATATTGTTATTCAGATGACAATCAAAGGTGTGTGATTAAGTAATATGTGTGATTAAACAAGAAGCTTTTATCAAGACTGTTTCAAGTATGTAATAGTACTTTTAAGAGAGAGTTTTTATATTATACATGGTCTTAATTACGTTGTGATGGATATTTCTTGACGAATTTTAATAAAAATGAAAAGGATCTTATTTGACGGTGTAAAGTGTGTACTATTTCTGATTATAAAAAGAATAGAATTTGTTCACAAAAGGTCAACAATTTATAGAATGGTTTCTTATATAATTAAAGAAAAAAAGAGAGTTGACATAGTAAAATGCTGGATTGAGATTGTTTAAAGTACATATGTTACAATTTAAAAGAAAGTACGGGATTTCGAAAATTACTGAATGTTTCTTAAATTACCAAGATGTTTTTTTTAAGCGAAATAAAGAAAAGAAGTAAGAGCAAGTATGGCTCGGTTGTGATATGTTTTTGAAAGTAAAATATGTCTAAAGTTTATTTAAAAAAAAAGGGGGGATATTTATAGTTGTTTTTAGAAATGGTGTAACCATCGTACTTTGAAAACTCTTCATTATTATCTATGTGTAGTTAAAACGTTTTCTTACATCGTCTAACTTGAGGTAATTCGGGACAGAGGAGCGATTCGTAATACCAAAGAAACGATGCAAAGTCTCACCAGAAATGTTGTGGGCAGCTACGCCGGTGGGAGCAAGCTTGAAAACCATTAAAAAAAAATTAGATATTTGCAGATCATGTTTAACCAGTATTTACTTACTTTGTATCCCTTCAGCTTGTAGTGCCTTTCTAGCATCCGTAAAACATATGACTTTCCTGTACCTGCAGCACCAGAGACGAAAACAGTGCAGTTGTTTCTGAGCTCATATACTGTTTGCCTGTAAACACTCTTTTGGCTAGTGTTTGCACTATTAAGCATGGTAATTAACTCTTTGCGACAAACATGCATGCCTCTTTCAGCATCTACGACATCGTTGACAGATTGGACATTGATTCTCCGGTGCGCCTCAATACCACCCTCTTCAAGATTGATCAGGTACTCATAATAATCTTTAAATTAAGATAGTCTTATTAATAACAATACGTTTATGAAAAATATAGATATTACCTCTCCATGATTTAATTGGGCCCTTTTCATTTTCGAAAGTTGTATTAAAGATCGGCTTTTTTGTAACAATCTGCTGGTAGTAGAAACTCTCGCCATTCATCTCGCTTTGGCTAAAGGTACGCCATGAAAAAGGCTTGTCCGTGATTAGCTGGTATAAATCCTGCTCACTAAAAACAAAATTCGGCAAAGGACCAGAATGGAAACCTCGCATTACATCGTGGATGTAAGGATTCAAATTCTTGCCGTACTTTCGTTTATAAAAGCAGAAGAATTGTGGCAACGTCAAGCCGGGAGCACCTTCACGCTTCTCATAAATTTCTATTTTCCAAAACGTTTAGTGTTGGTATTTCTTTTTTATTATTATTATCATTGTTTTTAGCCCATTACCAACATGAGTCCTTGCAAAAATATTCACGGAACTACTATCAATATCCTTGATGTCATCACGTAACCTTTTGCTATCTTGACCAAGCAAGCTGGTGTTGATAAATATGACGTTTCGAGAATTGCTGTGCTTTCTCCATCCCAAGACATCGTATGTTGCTTCAACTGCACCAACAATTCTCGTCGCATAATGCTCCTTCTCAGACACATATGAAGTTCTCTTGTAGTACCCCTGGTTTTGTTGTTGAATGTTTTTTAAAAGGATCTTTGCTTCGTAATCATCCTTTGCAAGATACTTTGCCAAATACCGCACTGCTTGTGGTCCATCGTTATACTGAATATCCCATGCTGTTACAAACCCCCCGACGACAAGATTTATCGGCGGATTGTAATTAACAAAGTCATTAGCAACATGTCTATTTTTTCTAAACGCAAAAATGTTCCGTGTCAAGGTCTGTAACGAAAGAAAATACCCCTCGGGTATTCCAATCTACCTTTCTTTCTTTTTTGGAATACCCCGTTTACAATAGCTTTTGTGGGTCAACAAAAGTCAATGAATGTAATGCATAAAAAGGAGTTTTAACTTTTTTGGCATGTGTTTTAATAAGCCACCTGCTACAGATCACATAGTTAACCAATCAAAAATCATTTTAATAGGCGGCAATTTAAGGTTACACGAGTGCCCAATAAACTTTTAAGAAGGTCTTGTGGCTAGAGGTCATCTTTATTACGTGGGATGAGGAAAGTCTGGTCTTTATTTAAATTTTAGTCCTTTTGTTAGATTTATTTCGACATTTTAAATGGGAAATACACTTTTCTGAAACGTGTTATGGAAAAAGAGAGATCTACAAAATCGAGGTACGGTGATCGACGCTTTTTTTTTGACAGAGAGGAGGTTTTTTTTTTTGCGTCACAAAAAAATATGTTCCCATTTGACAGAGAGACATATTTTAAGTTCCATTCTTAGTGATTTGGTTAGTTATCTCAAGGTAGGAGGTTAGAATTTGTGGTTGGTCAGAATAAGTGGATAGCCTCCACATTATCTGTCTCTTGATTTATTTAGCAGGATAAATCAATTTATAAAGACACGATTTTCAAATAAGCTATATGGATAATCATCCATATTCAGTCATAGTGAGCTACATTTTAAAACAAACGACAAACGCTTTTTTCAGGGAAGTAAAACCCGTTCTCTTTTAAAAGGCATTGAAACCTCAAGGAGGGTAAGTTGTACCTTAATAAAAATTTAAATTCACCTTTTTCTTGATCCCTTAAATTTAAAAAAATTAAGGTGAGTGCGAAAGCTCCTTTATTACATGAACCAGTGAATAAGACAATTCTATTACAGAGTTGACAGAACTTGAAGCAAGCCTACCTACAAAAAAAAATCATCATGTTATAGTAGGGTCTTCCGATATTGGTTTCTTCATCATAAAAAAAAAAGATCATTGGCCCTTTGGTTGTCTTAAATAACATGTATATGTTTGAGCACCCTGGTTACTATTTATCTGTACACAATAAGTCAACCGTCTTTCTAACCATTGCACTACAAAAAAAAAGTTGTATTTTATGCCCATTTGTATTATAATTGGTCATAGAATGAATTTTAGAGATAAGCAATAACTGTGAGTATTTATATTTGCAGATAATAAATAATATGCATATTTTTATTCAAATGAAAAATAACAATAGTAAAGATGAAATCACGTGTGAGTGGTACCATAGCAAACTTCTATACAAACAAGTTTTTTTTTTATGAAACATGTACGGGTATGCCGTCCCAAAAAAAAAGCATGTGATATATATGTCGAACCCTATCATCATCAACACACACACACACACACACAATGACAAAATGGTGTTGAAGTGAGTGAAACAAAAAACTCCGACAAAATCCCCTCTCTTACCCTCTCTTTTTTTAGTAAGAGAGAGAGAGGAATGGTAAAGGAGGAAAACTCCGCTTTTTTTTTTCTTATTGTTATTCTCTCTCTCTCTCTCTCACTTTTTGTTTCTCTCTTTCGTTATTATACATTAGACATCAATGGGTAATTCTATTTCAAAGAGCAAGAAAAAGTCAAGTGGTAAAGGAAAGAAACGTCAGGTATCTAAGCAACCCCAAGCACCACTACCACGTTTAGAGGTGACACCTGTAGATAACGAACATAGTGTGAATACAACGCAATCCGTCAGTTCCATCTTGATTACCTCTTCGCAACATGCCAAGAACAACAATAATAATAACGCTTCAGCTCTTTCTCAATTAAACCCAGATTACCCCATTAAAAAGTCCTCGGACGAGTATAATGAGCAAGATACAGTGGGACCCCAAGACGCTTTTGGAGGCAAAGTAGATAACCCACAACAACACAAATTATTAGCTCAATCCGATTTTTGGCCGCCTAAAAAATCACCTGCCAATAACAATCATTCGTTGGATGTGGAAAATGTAGACCAGAATCAATTGACGGTATCTTCCATGAACCAGTTAACCGTCAACTCGGTTGTTAGTATGAATATGGGGGTATTACCCATCGATGACTATATCAAGCGGTTATTGGATGCAGGGTATGCCTCTAAAGTGTCTAAACAGTTGTGTTTAAAGGGATCTGAGGTGAATTCCATCTGTCGTGCCGCCATGGATATATTTCTTGGTCAACCAGTTAAGGGAATAAAAATGATAGAGAGAGAGAGAGAGAGAGAGAAAAAAAAAAGAGAAAAGAAGGGAAAGAATTAACGTTTTTTTTTTTGTTGTTGTTGCATGTTTGATGAAAGCAGTCCTTACTTGAACTTTCTGCTCCTGTCAAAATAGTAGGTGATACACATGGTCAGTATACGGATTTAATTCGATTATTTGAAATGGGTGGATTCCCACCCAGCTCCAATTACTTGTTTTTGGGCGATTATGTGGATCGTGGTAAACAAAGCCTGGAAAACTTTTTGTTGTTACTGTGTTACAAGATTAAATTTCCAGAAAATTTCTTTATCCTGCGTGGAAATCACGAGTCTGCCAATGTGACAAAAGGTAAGTTCATAAAGGAAATAGGAGAGAGTCAAATTGAAAAAAAAAGGAGACTGATTTTTAGACAAAAAGTGTATGGATTTTATGATGAATGCAAGCGAAGACTGAGTCCAAAAATGTGGAGAAGTTTTGTAGATGTGTTCAATACATTACCGATCGCCGGATTAGTAGCGGGTAAGATCTTTTGCGTTCATGGAGGTCTCTCCCCCTCGTTGCATAGTATGGACGATATTCGCAATATCCAGAGACCGACCGATGTACCCGATTATGGCTTATTGAACGATTTACTCTGGGCTGACCCTGCAGATATTAACGTTGATTGGGAAGGTACAAAATAGTTAAAGAGAGAAAATGAGAGATCGCGATCACTGACATAAAAGTAGATAATGAAAGAGGGGTATCCTACTGCTTTGGTAAGAAGGTAATCAATGAATTTTTAGCCAAATTCGATCTCGATCTTGTATGCAGAGCTCACATGGTTGTTGAAGATGGCTATCAATTCTTTAACGATAGAACCTTGGTAACGGTCTTTAGTGCTCCTAATTATTGTGGTGAATTTGATAACTTTGGTGCCATCATGAGTGTATCTGAAGAACTCTTGTGTAGTTTTGAATTGTTAACTCCATCCGATCACCCACTTGCTAAACGATAAAATACCCTTTGCAACCCCCCCTTCTCTCTATGCTTGTCTAAAAAAAGAAGCAACCCCATCCCCACCCCCACAATTCTGTTGTCAAATAAAGTAAAATGTCAAAAAAGTTTATTTGTGGCACAACTTTTTTCATATCATCGTTCAAATTGAACCCCCTGCGAGACAAACATAAAAAACTTGGAATGTCTTTTAAGAAGGGGATTGCGATTTTTTTTTTATTGGTATCTATCATCACTATGGTATCATTTATACTTTTATGTTATTCGGAAGGGGAGTATACGTATCTTTTTTTTTTTTTCCCATGAAGCAATCCTAAAATAAAAACAAAATAAAAATATTTCTAAATTGTTCTTTTGAAAGAACTATTACCTTCTTTTACCTTCTTACCCAAAGAGTGTTTTAGATCTTTTTAGAAAGAGAGAGAAAGAGAGGGATGCAAGGCAATTAAACTTGTGGAGTAAAAATAAATAATCCGTGCACACATCTTTACTCCAAAACTGCCCTTTCTTTTTGGGTAATTGTTTTTTTTTTTTTTTTTCTTGTCAGATTCAAAATAAAGCTCAAAGGATTAAGATTGAAACATTATAAATAGAGTCTATTTCATTTATTCTCTCTTTCTCTTTCTCTTCATATTTTATTTATTATCTTTTTATTTTTTATTTGCAGTTATTTTTCAATTATAATTTTTGGGTTTTACGTATGCCCCCCACCCCCACCCCCAAAGCCCCCACCCCCCTTTTTTTTTCACTCCACCCCTGAGGGATAATTTATGTTTTTTACAATAGTAAAATATATATTTATATAAATACGGAAATGATCTCAAATATGGGAGTTCCATAGTAGGGAGGAGTTGATCCAATTATTCTCTTATTCCGAATAGAAAACAAGGAGTAACTTACTTGAATATTTGTTCTAATTGAAAAAAAAAAATTAACATTGGTAATTGTTTAAAACTTTAAAAAAAAAAAAAAGTGATAGCCCAGCCAATGACTACCCATCAAGGAGATTACAAAAGAAACAAATCCAGTTGCTTGTTGTTTTAATAAGGGGTGTTTATATTTAAAATAAAACAACCATGACGATAAATGAAGTATTACTATCAAAAAGAGTAGTGAATAACCAAAAAAAAAAAAAAAAAAAAAACAAAAAAAAAAAGAAAGGGGTGGGAGGAGGGAAGGTGGAGGTGGGGGTGGGGTGAGGTGGGGGGATGACTATTTGATTGCACTTACTTTAATATCATATTATGTCAGTATGCATCAAAATCTAGTCGATTGCAAATAATGACGGAACTTGAGCATTATTTCCATTAGAATGTTTACCTTGTTCATATATAGGAATAGAAAGAAGAAAAAAAGAGAGCATCAACCCCAAAAAAGAAAAGGAGGTTAGCCAATTTCCAAATAATAGAGAGGGGTCAACGGTTGTATCCCAGATTAGAAAAAAAGATTACTCTTCTTTAGTGTCTACCCAACCATTCTAATCTAACAAGATACCTTTTTGTAACCATGCTTTTTTTTTTTTTTGTGATCCGGAACTCATGTGACCGTGCAGACAAAGTAAATAAATGTTGTCGTATAAGCATGGTGTAAACAATAAAGACATCCAACCCCCAAAAAAAGAGTACTCGGATACCATTCAGGTTCACGTGAAAAAGCTTAATGTGTTATACAACGATGGTACAACCCAATGTTTAAAAAAGAAAAGAAATCCCCTTTTTATTTAATAATATGTACAAAGCAGCAGCAGCAGCAGCAGCAGCAGCATAAAGCATAAAGCATGAAGCAGGCTGGTATTAAGATTTTAATAATATCAGTCAGTAGACAAATAGCTTCTTTTTCTTCTGTGTTATTCCCTTTCTACCATCATGAATTATTGATTTAGATCGACAGCAATATAAAAAATTGAGTTGCAATCGATTTACACGCATGATAATTCTCTATTAATTTATACGGCTGAAAATGTGCATTCCTTTTGACCGTTACTCCTTAAGCACTTTAAGAGTCTTTCGAGGGGCAAGTCTGATTCATGTCAAATAAAGATAGATAGGTTCGTTTTTAGAGTGAGGGGCTTTTCTCTCTCTCTCTTTCTCTCTTGGGGGGAGGAGGAGGGGAAAATCCTCAAGAGAAAGACATGGAAAGAGAGAGAGAGTCAAGGAAGAAAATAATCTGTCTTTTTTGCACAAGGAGTGAATAAACTTAAAGGGGATAACACCCCTTCTTTTTTCCCCGCCCCCACACACACACTACAAAAACCCTTTGTATTTTTCTGTTTTGAATCTTTTTTTTTTTTTTTTTCCTTACTTTAAATTTTTTTTTATATATTTTTATTTTTTTTTAAACTACTACTTACTACTAAGAACAAAATCAAAAGAAAAAAAAAACTACCTTTTTTAATATATAATGCATCCTCAACACAATACTACGAACCCTTACTGTGAGCCAATTTATGACTTGAGCTTGTTCAAGAGGGATATGGAACAAGATTACATGTTTACAGATGACCAAGTATTCCTTTTAGCGCAGGTCTATTATCCACCTGCCGACTATCCACCTACTGTGGAAAGCTTTAGCAATCATAGCAGCACTGCCTCTTCTCCTGAAATGATGGAACATAACTTTCAATCCTATCTCTCACCCGCCCTTGTGGAGCCTGACTTCTTTCCAGTGGTGGACCTGGATCGCTTTCTTTATGCTGATCATACAGATACTATTTTCCATGGAAACGGTGATATATTTGATATATTACCCACTCGTTCCTCTTACTCCACCAGTTGTACACCATCCTCCTCTCCCGCTTCCTCAACAATACATCACCCAAAGAAATCCAATGATGCTAGACCTTATCCTTGTAAATCATGTAAGCGTGCTTTTGCTCGAAAGCATGATTTACAACGTCATGAACGAGTTCATTCAGGCGATAAACCCTATGTATGTCCTTGCTGTAAAAAGGCTTTTGCTCGTACAGATGCATTAAAGAGACATTTACGTATGGAGGAACATTGTCGAGGTAGTCAAGAAGTGCAAGCCATGAAAGAAACCGGCAGAAGACGCTTTAGAAACCTTTAAACACCAAAAAAAATATTTACACTCATCCCCCCCTTTATAACACAACTCACATTCTTACATAACCCAATCCTTTCTTTATATATATTTATCACAAAAAAAAAAGCTTTCTTTTTTTTTTTTTACTTTATTACTCCCTCTTTTTCTCCACTCATATATAGCCCATACAACCACACTCTTCCTCACAAAAAAAAAAAAAAAGAAAAGAAAAGGAGCGAAACTGTTGACAGTGTTTATGACTTTTTTTTTTTTTTTTTTTTTTTTTTTTTCTATTATATATGTTTAATATGTATATGCCCTCTTCTTTTTTTTTCACTCCAAACTTAGTAGCACAATAACAAATAAAATATATAGATTGATTTATTACATGTAAAAAAAATCCTGCAAAAAAGAGAAAGGGGGTGATGATGTGTGCAAAAAAAAAAAAAAAAAAAACCAGTTTATTTTTAAATGTTTGACAAGATGATCAATGAACCGAAAGAGAAATCTCGGTTGCAGTTCCATCGGATTCATCATCACTCACACTTGTGGAAGCATGCGTGAGTCGAGGCAACACAAGAGAACGTGTAGCCACTCTAGCCTCTTGTTGAGGACTATGCGTAATCCATATACATGTTCTTCCCTTTAATGTCTTTTCTACCAGTAAAGTAGAGTCAGGATCTAACGCAGATGTAGGCTCTATCATTCTATTTCTTTAGTATTTTTTTTCTTTCTTTCTGTCTTTTTCATTTGCTTTTACCATCCAGTAATAAGACTTCAGGATTTAGTGCCAATGCAATGGCTAATGACACACGTTGCATTTCACCGCCCGATAAATAGTTCCAGCTCTCATAGAAATGAGCTTCCGACAAGTTCCAGTCGTTACCAATTTTAATCTTAAATTTAATTATTAGTTTTTTTTTTCCTTCTGCCCCTTTTATTTTGATACACGCACACACACACGCACACACACACACACACGCACACAGATACGCACACGCACACACACACGCACACACACAAACTGTTCTTTCTTTACCTACAGGATCATCAAAATACTTTCCCTTTTGGGAGGCATACTTCTTGGCCATATTGAACAGATCCATGGGCGTACCAGGATGAATGGCAGGTCGTTGTGGGACATACATGACTCGCGATCGCCAAATAGGAATCCCAAAGTGGGTAGGTGATTTTCCTCCCAAGTTGGATTGTCCCGCAGAATACGGGATAAGCTCAGCCAAACACTTGAGCAGTGTGGTTTTTCTGGGTTATTTTCAGTCAGCCAGTCAAAAAAAGATTTAAACTTGTTATTATTTACCCTGCACCACTTGGACCTCTCAGGACTAACGTCTCTCCTTTTTCCAACTCGAGACAAACATCCTTGAACAACCAACGTCCGTCACCTAATTGCATAGACACTCCACTTGCTTCAAACAGGGTCATCTTTATAAAAACAATACAAAAAGTAATAAATAAAAAAAAAAAATCTTTTTTTCTTATTTATTTCTGTCTCGATTGCGTCACATGTGTTCTTTCTTTTTTGTACGCTTTGAGAAAATTAGTATTCAACGTCTAGTGACGCATATTCCAGCCAATCATCATATAAAATACACTGAGGGGGCCGTGAAAAAAAAAAATTGTAGTGTTGCAAGCTTTTTTGGCGGGGCGCGTTTGGTTGGTTCGACATGAAATGGACTGTTTTGATTCCAGCACACACACACACACACACAACTCACAACCACATTTTTTTTTTCTTTCTTTTTTTTTATTGTTAAAAATAATTTTTTTTTCTCATGGAGCCAAACGAGTCAAAGAATAGAGGTTGGGAAAACGACTTTTATAAGAATGGATATCCACAAGAAGTCATTGTGATTTCAGACAGTCCAACTCCTCCTCCATCTTGTTTACCCATTCAAGATTATGCATTCGGGCGAAAAAGAACCCAAGACACAGGCTTTCAACCAGACCTAAAGAGGCAGAAATGGAACAATTCCAACCATATCATGAATCAGAGTGAGTTTTCCTGACCCACCCCCCTTCAATTTCACACCCCCATATTGACTGTCTTTTTTTTAATAATAAGGCATACTGGCATTTCACCTTTTCCCAAGCCAAATATACAATCAACAACATAATATCCCC
>NW_026252428.1:0-106815 GCF_025094135.1 Mucor mucedo | reverse complement strand
TTTTTTTTCATAGACCGTCATACGTTGTTTAATTAATTTTTTTTTTTCGTCCATAATAAAGTGTCCAATTTTTCTTTCTTTTTAAACACCTACTAAAGTGCAATACACCTTTTCGGGTTTGCACCTGTCAAAACTACTTCTTTTCACCTTTTTCTTATCCTCAGATCTGTGACCTCTTAGTGGGCGCAATTACCTCAATCTCTTCTATAAATTTTCCCAATTTCTTCAATTTCAGTGACTGGATTATACGTCCATCACCATAAATAGGCATCCATAAGACCTCTCCTAAATAAAAATCCTCATCTATTATTTTACTCACATTTCAACACTTTGACTTATTAGTTTTATATATTATTCAGCTCTATTATCATTCTGATTGATCCCTTGATTACATTTTATCATTGTATCTCTTATTTATAAGCATATAAGCTATACTTAAATCCATTTATTTCCTAACAGTTCCGCTTTTGTTTAAACTAGATGTGGTGCTCACTCAATTCGCAATTTTAAAGACCTTCTTTACTAAACTCTATTTTATTTAAAGAAATACTCTTTATCCCGCCAATACTACTCGTATACTCTTATTTCAATGTTTATAGCATTTTGGAAAGTTTGAGTCGGGCTTTTTGAGCATAGAGGCAGTTGATTCAATATTAATCGTCAAATTTACTCAAGCGCAATTTATAAAAAAGAGAAAGAATAAAAAAGCTTGGGTTATGGAAAGCAACATCATCATAGTATGTAATTTTGCATATAGTTGTCCTCATATGAGTTTTTCAGAGGATTCCTGTCACTTTTAAATGATACGATTATAAAACGGGGCCGTATCCTAATCCATCCATGATCCAAGCACAAGCTGATGACAGCATTTTAAAGAAAGAGCAATTATACACCAACGAAAAATCCAAATTTATTATTCTCTATCACGCTTCTCTTCATCCGCTTTAGGTACACTTTCCCAGAAAGTATCCGACAGTCCTTCTAGTGTCTTTTTAGGAAATGTTTGTATCGAAAGGTCATTGAAGATTTGGTTGTTGTCAAACTCTTTGGGAAATGAAACAACATCTGCAATTTTCACAGCAGGGATAAGATAAGGGCATTCTCTCACCAGATCTTTCTCCAATTGACTAGCAATGGTGTTAATTTTCCCAGGTTATATCACACAAAGTTATCTTTGCTATTAATTTTTTTTTTTTTTTTACCTTCCAACATACATGTCAAATCTATTGCCGATAATGGTCAATCGAGCAAGTTGATCCTTATTCCAATTGACACTGAGAGTGTTACTATATAATCCTCTTCCGCAATGTGGCATATAAAACAAGGTATCCTTCTCTATTGATCTTTTACCACTCTCGTTTTCCTTGATGATTTCAATGTTGTGAAGTTGACATAATTCTTTATCCAAGTCAGTCATGACGGGATCAAATATGTACATTGTACCTGGAATCTAAAAAACACATGCACACAAACAAATCAGAATCATATGAAAAAGCTCTATATATCCCTTCTACCTTTAATAAATCACGGAGTAATAACGCCAACACAAATTGATACTGGGCGTTCTTGGATTTCTGTACAGAACCGATACCGTAGCAAACGATATCGAAGGGCTTGGTGGATAATAAGTGATCATCGAAAACCACTATTTCCATAAAAAGGGTCAGACATACATAAAAAAAAAGTAAAATGACGATGAATTACCAGTCAATTCCTTATAAAAACGACTACTCAATAAAGCTTCTCTATAGAATGTGAATGAGTTATCTCCTGCCAATATTCCAACTAACAAAAAATAAAAGTCGTCTTTACTTGCGATCTTTCAAAGTTGTTGTGACATCATCGATGGTCCAATCGTCTGAATCTTTAAATGTATAGGTATTCTTCTTTTTGTTCTTTTTTTTGTTGGTCACGGGCTTATATTTAAAACGTTCAACTTTCACGAAACCGTCTTCTTCTAATTGATCTGCCATAATCCTGATGCTTTGAAGTAGAAAAAAAAAGACAAAAAATGGAAAAAGTGACTTTTTATATTTCATTTCATATCCCGTGCTTTTGGTCATACTGCTCGAAGAAAACATGCATCGTGAAAGCTTAGTCAAATTTTCCAGTAATCTAGACGGGAGTGAGTTGGAAACCAAAATAGACAATAATGTTGATGGTGCTCCATACGAAATATAGTGTTGATTATAACATATTCAATTTGCTAAAATTATTATAGCCACCGATAAGCGAAGCTTTACTCATAGCCCATCAGCTTATTACCATAAAGCATGTCGCCCAGTAAACGTGAGACGGTGATGCAACAAAAGCTCGCATCAAACGAGTCTTACATTCACGTATTTTAAATAAGCAAAAATTATTTTATATTTGTCGATTTCGTACACATAGATTCAAAATCATTTGAAATATGGATGATGTAGCATAGCACTACCAATTAAATTATCACTTGATCGACTTTTTGTTTTTTAAAAAAAAGGAAAATATGAACCCACTGCGGTGTTGCGTCGGAAGAAAATCAATTTTTTTTAACGTTGACGTCATTTCTAATTTATTTCCTCACAGAGGGTACGATGCAGTTTTTATTCCATCTCTCTGTTGAATACAGCTTATTCTAGCATTGAATATTAGGAATGATTCTTGCTTCAGGTAATAATCACATGCATCACTAGATTGGTAATAGTATTGATTATTTCCATGAACTGGTACCAGTCGTACACTACGTATATACACCAAACCATACTTTATCTGTTGAATGCACTCTTTCACTTAGCATCGGCCGAGCCTTTCCTATTGTGATAGAGAGAGTAAGTCTGCCTTAGCCGAGCTTTGCCAGCTTATTCTAGCATTGAATAATAGGATTGATTCTTGCTTCAGGTAATAATTACATGCATTACTAGATTGGTAATGGTATTGACAATTTCCCATGAACTGGTACCAGTCGTACACTACGTATATACACCAAACCATACTTTATCTGTTGAATGCACTCTTTCACTTAGCATCGGCCGAGCCTTTCCTATTGTGATAGAGAGAGTAAGTCTGCCTTAGCCGAGCTTTGCCAGCTTATTCTAGCATTGAATATTAGGATTGATTCTTGCTTCAGGTAATAATTACATGCATCACTAGATTGGTAATAGTACTGATTATTTCCATGAACTGGTACCAGTCGTACACTACGTATACACACCAAACCATACTTTATCTGTTGAATGCACTCTTTCACTTAGCATCGGCCGAGCCTTTCCTATTGTGATAGAGAGAGTAAGTCTGCCTTAGCCGAGCTTTGCCAGCTTATTCTAGCATTGAATATTAGGATTGATTCTTGCTTCAGGTAATAATTACATGCATCACTAGATTGGTAATAGTATTGATTATTTCCATGAACTGGTACCCGTCGTACACTACGTATACACACCAAACCATACTTTATCTGTTGAATGCACTCTTTCACTTAGCATCGGCCGAGCCTTTCCTATTGTGATAGAGAGAGTAAGTCTGCCTTAGCCGAGCTTTGCCAGCTTATTCTAGCATTGGATATTAAGATTGATTCTTGCTTCAGGTAATAACTATATGCTTCGCATGTCGCATCACTAGTATGCTAATAGTAATGAATACTCCCATGTACTTGTACCAGTCGTACACTACGTATACACACCAAACCATACTTTATCTGTTGAGTGCACTCTTTCACTTAGCATTGGCCGAGCCTTTCCTATTGTGATAGAGAGAGTAAGTCTGCCTTAGCCGAGCTTTGCCAGCTTATTCTAGCATTGGATATTAGGATTACTACATGCATAACCCTTGGAACACATAATAAAGATCATCTTTTATTTCAGCATTCATGATTATTGTCTTCTGCGAAGCTGCTAGTATTAAATATGTTGGTTAGTAATATGTATAAGTTATATATTCGCACCTTTTGATTACTGTTTAGACACTGTTCCTATTAGTGTGATGGTACCTCCGAAACTTACATTCCCATGTAAATTAGTAACCGGCTAAACGACCTATGAACAATTATGTGTTGTTAACCATGTTTGCTGTTGCTCCGAGTAAACGCAAAACTATTACGTTTAGGCGAAATATTGTAGTCCACTTTAGCCTGCACTGGAGTGAGTTTCGTAAGAAAAGGTTTTGTTTAAACTAAAAGTGAACTTATCTCGGTCTGGCTTGGCTACATCAAAGTCGATTTATAAACTAGAATTCAAAAGTATTTGGCAAATAGCTAGCTTGTTTACCCATCATGGTCTATTATAATTCTATTTTACTTCATTATACTCGCACTAATCATGTACATAAAACACGTCACGCTTTTGAACAAATAAAGCGTGTACGAAAAAGAAAGAGAAAAAAAAGTGTTCATTCCTGCATACAAATTATTCCTGAATACACTTTATCAATACATAAAAGTTAACAAAATGAGGTATAATCAAGCTTAACGCTTTATATTATAAGATAAATTAACAAGTAGATCGAATCAAGTAGCACTTTAAATGAATATATAAATATCAATTATCAATTGGAGGACTTTTCAATTTTAAACTATTTAAAATTTAAGAATTATGCGGCCCAAGATAGAGCAAATGCAGAAAGGATGATAAAAGAATGTGTAGATTCCATCTTGACCGATGAGACAACAACTAGCTACTTGCGTGATATTTGCAATTCTATCAAAGAAGGAGACTTCATGGTTGGTTTAAATAGATTTTATAGAAAAAACCAGCTCCTTATATGTACCGTTTGTTTAGGAACTAAGAACGGACGCATATAATGCTTTCTGGACTAGAAAAAAAATAGTTGACAACAGAAACAAACAAAAAGCCGATGAAGTTGTAGATAATAGATCATCCAAAAGATTAAAGTCAAAGATAGTAAGATATTACACGATACTATGATGTGAGAAATGATACATAAATGTAATCAACTTTTCTTTTAGGTAATCTCTGAGAAAACTGTACCTGGAGAAACGATTAAGAACGCTGCTATCAACACTTACTATAACAAAAGCTATAAGAATTTAAAAAACTCCGATAAAAACATTGTCAGGTTTGTGCCAAACGGTATACTGATTTATTATAATATACCTTACTTTGACTTTTAGCCATGGTTTCAATTCGATCCTTGATTTAAGTGATTGTTCAGATGATGGTCAGAAAAAGTTTTTTACCGCAAAAGAATGGAAAGAATTACAAGAAAAATTCAATACTACAATGCAAGCGTGGAGAAGACTTGACAGTGACATCAAACATGAATTAAAAGAAATAGAAAAGGTAAGAAGATAACTGTTAAGCCTAGATTATTTTACTTATAAATTATTTAGATAGCTGTTGAGGATTTAAAAGAAGCGTATGTCATGTGTTTAAAAAAACAAGCCGAATATGCCTTTACACCCAAAGAAAAATATTTTGAGTGTTATGCCCAAGTGTTAGTCATATAATATTATTCCGTAGCATGTACTATTTATTAATTTTATATTATGGACATTTTAATAGATTGAAGACAATTAAATTCACACCTTCATTTTTATTTTCTGATAACAAAAACAACGAACATACGGAAGCTGATTTTGTCAACAAATTGTGGGCCCCTCTTTTTGAATCTTTGTTCCGTGATTCCCCAAATGTTACATTGAAGTGGTAAGTATAGTACTATAATTCGAAGAGAGTAAATAATGTGTTTTATCTAATTCACTAAATCTTATAGGGGTGAAAGTGTTTGTGAAGACTCAACTTCAGTAAAAAAAGACTCCATTACCGGCCCCGCAAAGAATATCATCGGTGACAAAGTCGACCTCAGGATTATCAGTGCAGCTGGTCACGATGTTATAAATGTTGAATTCGCCAGACATCCAGATGATAATAAATACTACGGAGACAGAAGGAAGATTCTAAGAGAATCAAAGAACAACGCCGATTTCGTCTATAGGTCTACTTGTGTCAAAAAGTCGCTGAAAAAAAAAATGAAGAGTTTATGTATTCAAATAGCTGGAAATCAAGGAGAAATAACAGAGACACGCTTGATGGATGATGGCCTTTATATAAGTAACAAAATCGGCTCGTTACGTATTCCATCTGGTCCAGCAGACCTAAATGTTCTTCGTGTTCTGCTTGAACGCTTAGATGAAGTAAAAGTAGGTTTTTGTAATTGATGTTATAGCAAGTTTACTAACAGATATTTCATTTTTCTAGAGAAATGCTGTGCATATTAGTAACGTACATGCAATAATCCAAAAAGATATGGCGCTCAAGAATAATAGTATGGATAAAAAACGCGGCTGTGATGTTTCTCCCAATAGAAACGACAAGAGTGAAGAAAAACGTATTCGAGAATGCAACGAATGTATGTATTCCAGTTGGACAAGAGGATCTTGGTTCGCGCCTAGTAAAAGTAGAGACGTTGCCTTCGCAGGCGATATGCCAAAGTATTTTCTGTCTCCTCTCCCTGTGTTGTCTCATGACAATTAATCACTTTGATAAAATTAAATGTTCTTTAATCAATAGTCAATACATAATATATCAATAGGCCGAGTGGATTTTATAAGCGTCTCATTTATTCCTCATTTATGCTAAAGCCATTAACCAAGCCAGATGTTAACCCGAAGCCACTATAATGGATGTCACTTACAAAACGAACTCGGATCCCAAGAATAAGGTGTTTATTTTAAAAAAGATAAATAAACGAAAATGAATGATAAATGATTGGGGGTGTTTTACACTACGTTTTGAGATTTTGGAAAGAGAAAGAGGGATTGATTAGGGACAGACAAACTCTCATCTTATTCAACGACCGCTTGCCGCAAAAACAATCTCTCATTAAAACCTTACAATTATAAGCTGCTGATTTATGGGATACAGCCCACTATATGGCAGTAGAAAGTTTGGTATACTGCCCCAGGTAGTTATAAAGAGTAGATTACTTGATTAGAAAAGCGGGACTAGGAGTTACAGCGGTACACATAATGTGGGTGCTTGCTTTGCATTAAAATTGAATTTTAAGAAGTTTTTTTTTTTTTTTTTTTTTTTTTTTAAAAAAAAAACAGATGCAAAGCCCATCCAAGATTTGGGATGCAGCCGATTACTTGAATAGCACTAGCTTTTTTATAGAGGGTTTTGACGCAAATACTTGGACAAAGATAGAAATTTGAACCAGGAACAAGATTAAAGCTGCAGTTTTTTGGCCAAAGAGGGAGAAATTACATTATTTAAAGAATTTTTTTAAGGATGAATAAGTAGGTGGAGGTGATAGATAATAAGCTTATCGATGTTATTCATACAGGCATAATTACTTTAGATTACAATTCTAGCTCCTGACAATAGTGGCGTCAAGATTTTTTATGGGAGGAATTTAAAAGTCTTGGACATTTCTGTGGCGTACGATTTCAAGACTAAAAGAATCCAAGAGCTGACAGAAAACCTATTGATCTTTCAGGCTATTTTTTTACATGTGTTGAAAATTTCAATTCCATGTAATGGAAAAAAAAAAGGTGTTTCGATATCAACCTTTTATTGCTGGACGATGTTTCAAATGAAGACCATGTCACACATGTAAAAAAGTTAAGAAGTCAGTTGATATTGCAAACGTATTAATATCAATGAATTTAAGACCGTCAAAATAGCTACAGTTTATTTTTATTATTGTTGGTTGCATTAAAAGACGCGTGATTGCTTGAAAATAAGAATGAAAGACAGCTTAGAATACAGTTATGTTTGTGTGACCTATTGGAATTGTTGTGTTTGGATATCCCTGATAGTAAAAAAAAATTAGGGAGAACAACCCTAGATCTACAAACATGTATACAAGTATTCAACTGTTTTATATTTCATGAAGCCTTTTTTTTTCTTAGGTGAAGATCGATAAGCCCTCTTTAATTGAGAGATTTACTTTGACAAACATAAGACTCCCCAAAATAAACCTTTTACTTTTATACGAAAACGTATAATGAGTTCATAATCACGTAATTTACACACATTGAAATATGGTATTTTAAGATTGATTAAGTTTGCCCTTCATCTAAACTCCTCATTGTCAAAAATTATTTTCTCATCCAAATTATCATATAATTATTACAATTCTTGAGAAATAATTTGGTCCATGTGTTGTGTAGCGTTTTTTGACTGGTCCATGTAGTAAGAACGTGTCAAGACGAAGCAATAGCAGTATCGGCTATTATCGTTGTCCAAAGTGTTTTAACTTAAACTGTTACGTGATATGTCGAGTAGTACATTGTATTACTCGATTTGTTTATAAATTAGATACGATTTGTCGTTTGATGAATTGAGCTCTTCATCTCTCACAGGCCAAATTCGAAGTTTATACATTATAAGACGAGATCGGTTTCTCTAAGGATTCGCGGTTGGTGTTATATATCGCTATTTGTCAAGTCTAAGGGCAGTTAGAATCCCGTTACAACACAATTATGATATGGGGGCCCATTTTTTTAGCCAATAAAATAAAGTTCCCACTTTTTTTTTTTTTAGATATGTGTGTAAATTACTGTACCTCAACTTGCTTTTTTGTTTTTATTTTTGAGCAACAACTCCTTTCTTTACTTTTTTTTTTTTTTTGCCATGAGACAATTCCATGTCATAGCAACACTGGCTATTATTGCCTTTATGTTTATTTCTTCGTTATTTTTGTTTAATAAACAATCGGATGACACTTCAATTCCATATGAATATGCTAATGCCGAAGCACCTGAAGACTTTAGTGGAGACAATGCGAGCGAGGAAATCATCATGTCGTACATGGGAAACAAAACTCAAAAGTAATTTGTTTTATTGCAGGAGGGGAACATTGTACTATGCGAATGCTAATTCTTTTTTTTTTAAAAAAAAAAAAAAAAAAAAAAAAAATAGAGAGGAGCTTGGAAGAGCGACTTGGAAGGTATGGCTAATATAGAAAGATGATCAATTCTACTATTTCCCCTACTAAACAAAGTTCTAGTTTCTGCATACAATGATGGCAAGATATCCAGAAACACCTACTAGAAACGAACGGAAATCACTGTATGATTTCATGATGTTATTTTCGACACTGTATCCTTGTGGTGAATGGTAACGCGAAAATAGCTTTCTTTTTTTTTTAAAAAAAAAAACGTCCCATCAAACTTTTGTATTTAGTGCAACCCATTTTAATAAGATGATTACCGAATTTCCACCACAGACCTCATCTCGATTTGCGGCTTCACAATGGCTATGCGGAATGCATAATAAAGTCAATGAGCGTTTACATAAACCTATTTTTGATTGCAGTAGCATTGAATCGCAATATCCATGTGGCTGTAATGAACCGGAGGACGAGTAAACAAAAACAAAAAAAAAGCACCTCATCCGGTTGATCTTTTATATACAGTCATATATTTAATAAAAAAAAGCTAGTGGTACCAAGAACATGTTTAAACTACGTGCTATTTATGGGATTAGACATAGAAAGCGACAGGATTAAAACAAGTTTAATTAAATACACATCATGTGTACGTAAGCAAAAATCTTGCAGGAATCAACAGGTGCTTCATATTTTTTTTTTTTGGAAGGCACAAGCCACCGTGATCCGAACGTTAGTTTTAATCAAAAACAGGGCACTTTATTTACACCGCCCCTTATTTTAGAAAATACACATATGATAAGACACGACTTCTTTTTTTTTCAGATTTAAATACAACTTTTTTTTTTTCTTTTGCTTTTTTTTTTTTTTCTTGTCTGTTATTTTATTTATTATAATTATAAACCGAGTCTCCTTAAAATTTTCTCGTACATCATCAACATAAAAAAGAAAGTTGTACCTTGATCATTCTTTCTCTTTTCTCTTTTCTCTTCCTCCTGATTTTCAATTCCATATGAATTGTAATACACCACCTTTCTTTATAAAAGGTAAAAAAAAAAAAAAAAATGGTTTTCTATATTTGGACGAGTATTTAATGCGTATAAAATAAAAATAAAAATTCATCTCCGATGTGTGTGTATTTAACAGATGATGCTCGATCATCCGTGTACATAGTCGATGATGACTGTAGCACGCTCAGTCATGAAACCACCAATTCCAATGAATCTTTTTATTTGAATTCGAAAAGAACCAAAAGATACAATTCGATACAAGATCCAGATAACGACGATCACGACTTGATCGGATTAGCACCCAGTAGTCGAAGGAGAATGTCAAGTAATAGAAATAATACAAAAAAAAATAGTTTTAATGAATAGATAAAACCAACACTTTTTTTTTCCTTATAAATGTAGTTCCATCTGACAAAATACATTTAAATACAATTCCACCTGCCACGTTTTGGAATACTTTTAATACCAGATCAAAATATTATCTGCCAATACTTCAATGGATACCACTTTACAATCGTCATGATTTTAGCCAAGATATGATATCAGGATTATCCCTGGCTGCTCTATTTATCCCTCAAGCATTATCTTATGCAACTGCACTCTGTAAAATACCTGCCATTCATGGATTGTATACTATCTCCATTACCACCATTGTCTATGCATGTTTAGGCATGTCTCCGTAAGTTTTAACATTTTTACATTGTTCTTTTTTCAGCATGATTTCTAAAACTGCATCTCTCTCCCTGCCATAAACATAATAACAATTATAGCCAATTATCTGTTGGACCAGAAGCAACTGTCTCATTAATTGTTGGTTCGGGTATCGCACATCAGCAGGCCATTTCAAGACATCCATTTGATCCAGAAGCAGCAGCAGCTATCGCGAGTTTAACCGCATTATTCACTGGTTTATTCACACTTGCCTTGGGATTATTAAGATTTGGTTTTCTCGATAGTTTGATGAGTAGATCCTTATTACGTGGATTTGTCACAGCTGTTGCTATTCTCGTACTTGTCCAACAATCCATCTCGTTATTGGGTCTCAATGCATTAGCGGTCGAAGCAGGATTGACGCCAGATTCAACCACCATCCAAAGACTCCTATTTGTGTTCTCCCATTTTAATCAATGCCATCGTCTCACTTCGGCATTTTCATTGGGTGTCTTGTTCATCTTGATTATATGGGGTTACCTCAAGCCAAAACATAAATCCGTGATAAGCCGAATTCCAGAGGTATTAGTGGTTGTAATTGCAAGTATTGTGATCTGTCGATCCTTTCATTTAGACCAAAGCGGCCTAGACATCCTGGGACAGGTTGGGCATCCGGTTTCCGGCTATAGCTCACCATTACCCATACCCAGTGTACCTAAATTACCAGAGCATGCAGATATCAAGGCCATCATTGTCAATGCTGCTATCATTACTATTATTGGTTTTGTCGAATCCGTAGCAGCTGCTAAAACATTTGCAAGAAAACATACTTATTTTGTCAGCGCCAATCGAGAGCTTGTAGCTCTAGGTATTGCAAATATCTTTGGTAGCATGTTTCAATCATTTCCTGCTTTTGGCTCTGTAAGTTTACAACACGATCTCGAAATAAACACGGCTCATTGTTTTTTTTTTTTTTTGAATAGTTCCCCAGAAGTAAAGTACACGAATCGTTGAGACCCAAGACCCAAATGTCAGGTTTGCTATCTGGATTGACCTGTATTCTTGTCACCTCCTTGTTGCTACCCCAATTATTTTATTTACCTAATGCCACCTTGAGCTGCATTATTTTTTTGGCGGCACTTGCATTATTACGTGAGTTACCCGACGATTTAAGGTTTATCGTAAAAGTACGTGCATGGAAGGACGTGGCCTTGATGGCCACCACTTTTTTGACGACCATGTTTTTCTCCTTGGAGATGGGAACAGCGGTAGCTGTCATGTTTAGTTTGTTGATTACCGTGCAGCAATCGAGCTACCCTCGCGTTACGATTCTAGGTCGAGTCAAAGAGACTGCCTATGAGTTCCAGCCCATGCATCACTTGAAAGAAAAAGTGGAGCATTTAAAGAATATTTTGATTGTTCGTATTGAAGAGCCATTAAATTTTGCAAATACAGGTAAAAGAGGCCGTAGATATATTTGAGGGAAAATGGGTTTTTTTTTCTTCTGGTCTAACATTTTTAATAGGACAATTAAAGGATCGGTTGCGAAGATTAGAATTGTTTGGAGATATGGCAGTGCATCCATCTGAACAACCTCGTCGACATCATTTGACGTACATTGTATTAGATTTAGGCGGTATGGAATTTATTGATGCAAGTGCAGTTCAGATTCTGTACGAAATTATTCAATCGTACCACGAACAACGCGTGACAGTGATTCTGGTGAACGGGCAACCGAATGCTATGGAACTCATTCACCGTGCGGGTATTGTAGAACTCATCGGACATCATTTTTACTTTAAGGATGTGACGGATGCCATTAAATCGATTGAAGAAGACCTTACCTATACATCCTTCCCTACCAGTCATAGAATGGGAGGCAACTTCTTGGTTGATTGAAAAATTATATCTTTTTATTATTCAAAATCTGTTTCGAATAAAACTTCTCTTTCGGCTCTTACTTGACCCGCAGGTATTAAATCCCATAATTGACTTGTATTTTCATATCCAAATTTCTTATGGTGTAAAATGATACGGGTGCCATCGGCTGTAGAATTACCACGTACATCAAGAACCATATGAGGATCAGATAAGACATAAATATAACCTCGTTCATATCCCCATCGTTGGTTTTGTGCCTCTGGGATCAATTTACGATCATATTGACAGATCCATGCATCATCTGTAATAGGTCCTCCTCGAACATCCAAAACTTTACCGGAGCATTTATTAATGATAAATCCATCCTGGTATATCGTGTTAGCTCTTTTAAGCATCCTTTTTTTTTAAAAAAATATATATATACATGTAAAAAAATACCTGGTAATACCATAGTTGATTATCTCGATCGTCATTATGTTTAGGTGTCCATATTAATATCTTTCCATCATTCTAATATATAGATATTTATTTTTTGTTAGTAAATAAACAATTTTTACTGGCCCTTTTGCCCCGCATAAACTTACCTTTATGGAAGCTCCATCCACTAAATGAAGTAAAAGCAATGAGTTGACATGAAACTTGTGAACCTTTTTTTTTTCCAACTTACCATCAATGACTTTTCCTGAATGACGAGACTTGATATAAAAATAACCAGCAGGAAACTCTTCCATATTTTCTGAATTGCGTAAGAAGAAAGAAAAATAAAAGACAAAAAAAAATAACAATGAAAAAAAAAAAAAAAAATGGGACATCACATGGAGTGCGATTTATTTTGGGTTTGAAATAATAATAAAAAAAAGACGTAATGTAAGAAATATATTTAATTTGTAATGTGTATATATGTATATAATAGTTATGGATTGAATCCAACGTCATCGACCACTCTTCTATGTTCAATAGCATGATCCGAGCTATAATCTAAATGAACAAAGGCCCTCTCTACATTCTCTAATGACTCTAAAGCTTCCTATAATATTGCATTAATATCCACTATGTTTGTTGTTTCGAAAAAAAAAAATCGTACCTGAAGTGCTTCACCAAGGTCGTGACAGTCTCTCAGGGGAGCGTCAGGAGGTAACACAATGTCAATTTCAACCATCAATCTATCGCCCACATAGTAAGCACGTACCTATACATGGTTTTGTAAGTAAATACGGAAGTTTAAAATAAATAAGAAACAGGTTACATACAGTATCAATGGCAGTAATCTTCTTGGAGAAACGGTAAGCCATATAAGTCAATTGTTTCAGATCATCGGTGCTAGCAGCTTGACCTGTTAATCTACGAATATTTTCAAGCAAGACATGCATCCACTCATAAATGATGTAGATGGACAACAAGATGGCGCCCACAGGATCTAACCAATTCCAACCCATCCAATTACCCGCGAGAGGAAACAATGTACTAGCGATCGTAAAGACGACGTCATTTTCATGATCATAGGCTAACGCTTCCACACTAGAACTACCCTGAATGGACGCACACCAGAACCACAAAATAGCCTTGACCACAACATTCACAGCAAGAATTGTGACAGCCTGTGTGCTCAGATCAATTTGTTCTGGTGCACTACCTGAAGTCAACTTCTCTATCGAGGAAATCAAGACCTGTGAAAAGGAAGTGGTAATAATGACGGCAAAGACAATGATACCCAAGGGTTCCATGCGTGATTTTCCCACAGGATAGGTATAGTAATTCTTTTGGCGAATGATGCGTACAGTAAAGAAAATAATAGCATTGCTCACGATATCGAGGAAACTTTCAAAGGCAGAAGCTAATAAGGCCATAGAGCCTGAATACCACGCCAAGATGATCTTGGTGGTAAATAAAGCAATGTTAGCCAAGAAGGACAGGTTGATAGCCATATGGATAATCCACATGGGAGATTTTGTGCTGTCTATATCGGGAGTACTGGACCTGGATAACAGGCCTTGTCCTTCTCCCGCAAGGCCACGTTCCTCATCGTCAGGGATAGCTCCATATTGATTGGTGGGTGAATCATACTCTCCTTTTTGTAAAGCTTCCACTACACGATCCACTTGTACAAATCTTGAGATCATGTTATTCTGATGCTATACACAGAAAAAAAAGTCAGCATTAACCCTTCGGTTATACACACATAAGCTCACATACTTCATAAAAATTTCGGATTTTCTTGCTCTTACAGTTCTTTAACTGTGCGTCAGAAATTCGAAGCGATTCGAAGTGGACAGGTGGCGGTAATGCATCCTGAACAATGGAAACAACAGATCCTCTGTGTTGAGACTTTAGAAAGGAAGTGTGTTCGTCAGGAGACATTCAAATACAGAAAAAGAGAAAAAGAAAGAAAACAAAACGAAGAAAAAAAAAGAACTCTACAAATTAGGTAAAATAGCTGGTATTCGGGGTACGAACTTGACATCTTTACAAAAGGGGGTGATACTTTTTTTTTTTATAAAAGAAAAGGAGTTTCATAATTCACTTTGACTGTTTTAAGTCTTTATTAGTTACTTTTATCGTTGTCATGGATATCAATTGGATGAAAATTATGAATGAGAAAGGGAGAGGGGGGCGTGGGGGGTCTGCAGTAATCTTTTTTTTTTTTTTTGCTCCCGATAAACACCTTATGTTGTGTTACTTGTAGCTGAGATCGCACTTACTGATAATGCCCAATTAAATCTATGTAACATGAACATCCCGTCGATACAATGGCAATGGGAAAACTCTCCCCATTGATCCACGAGAATAACAAGGCGTACAAGAAGTTATCTTTTTCCCTTACAATTGGAATTAAGTGATATACTTTTTTAAAAGCCAGTTCGAACCTTTTCTCTTTACATAAATTAAAACTAATCTCCTATCATCAATTGGAGTTACTGCAGAGCAAGATGACAAATCAGTCACTGTATAAATTCATAATTAAGGTCTCTTTTTTTTTATGTATGTATATTTATAGATGGAATGATAAAGAAGGTTCTTGCTTTATAATAAAAAGGGGAGCCATTTTCTATAGTAGAAAAAGTGCATTGATAAGAACAGAACTACCATTGCATGATATCAAAAATGCAAAATTGTTTAAAAAACAGCGTATCTCTTTATCTTTTTACGGGCTGACTTGGGATGAAATTGTTTGGATAGTTATGAATTTGGTGACTAACATCTTTCATATCTTCATACATATTTATAATCCCAGCTGTCATTGGGGAACTCTTTTAAGGTTAAAGGTTACACTCGTACTTCTGTTTCCCACCGCACATACCCTCATTATAGTTCCAATTACATTGATAACGGTAAATTTTGTCACTTTCAGAAAATTGATTGTCTGCAATCAAAAAAATAAATGTCACTTTCCAAAAAGTTAATGACATTAAGCCAAATATACTTGTCCTTTTGGAGTGAAAAAGAAATGTTGCAATAAATTCAATCCAATTGACCTAAATGATGTTTCTCTTTTCGTTTAGGTTCTACACAATTTGTTGTTGTTGTTTATAAAGTAGCAGGTTTAAGAGGGAGTCTCATAGGTGGACTGCGTTAGGATTTAAAGGAAGGTCAAGTTGGGTATAAAGTTTTTAACATTGTAAGAAGTGAGCTCTAGTAATTTGGTCATAAAATCACTTTTCATTTTTTGCTCTGTCTTTCTGCATAATATTTCTTTTGTTCTTTATTTCTTTTATGATCTCTGGAAGTATAATGACAGATCACTAAAAATGATTCCATATTTGTTATATGAAAAAAAAGAGACTATGTTTACATTTACATACACTCCTTCTACGATTCATCAACTATATACTTTGTTCTTTTTGAGTGATTGTCAGGTGATAAAAATATATTAACTGGTATTACAGTTCTCTTTGGTGAATGGACAATTGTACTTGAAGCATAATCGCTGACTTCTACAAGATTATACATGTAGAATTTCTCAACGTGTGACAATCTGATTTTGTTACTAAGTTCCACGGCGAACATTCTCCAGGCATAAAGGTTTAAAACACTTTGTCGAAGTTGATGTAACCCTACTTTACATTTTTGAAAAGAACGTAAATGTGGGAGTAACTTTCACTTAGAAGAGCATGCCTGCAAGTGATTCCGGCAACCTATGCATGCGTTTGATTAAATGCTGATTTTCGTATCGTCAGAGGAACGATGGGACCCCAAAACCACACGGTATCATACACCCAAACTTATATCAAATTTGGTAAAATAAAAAAAAACTTGCAGCATCAAACCCATCCACCTTGCTACAGTAGTCATTACCATAAAAACTGTCTAGAAACGAGATTATCAATCTGGAACTCCCAGTCTTGTGTCCTACAAAGTATTTTTGCATATGCAGAACTTTATTATCATGCTATCAAGAAATAGACGCTTGCAGGTCAAGTCACGGTCTCCTCGATTAGTTTACCCTTTTTAAGAAATTCGATACAGCTGCTGCTGAAGGGATGGTGTACAAGTTCGGTACCGCTGCTTTTAATGCCATGACACAAAATGTTGCGTTGGGTGCGGATAATTTTCTTTCTACCGTTAAAAATTATGCATTGACCAATGGGTCGATGTTTGAACAGTATGAACGGGGATCTGGAAAGTCCACGGGGGCCAGAGATCTTACTTGGTCGCATGCCGCGCTTATTTCTGCTGCTCGTGCAAAGGCTGGTACTCCTTCTGCGTAAGATTTATTTAACTATCCAAATAAAAATAATAAGTATGTCCTCATAACTATCAAAGACTGTATGTTGGATGATAATTTTATGTCTTATTACAATTAGTTAGGCAGAGAAGCCAAATTTGTTTATCAGAGTTGTTGTTTAAAGTAAATCAATCCAAATAAGAGATAGTTTTAATCAGTTGTGTAAAATATATGATTTTATTGAAGCAGTGATAGGTTAAATATAAGCGAGTGTCAATGGCTCCATGATAATTTCGGTTTCGTAATAAGTTTTATCAATATAGTCCCTAATATCGCCCATACATCCTCTTGATAATTTGATAGATAAATTATTGCTACTCTGCTCATATTCTACCACAAATGTATTCAAAGTAGAATACGACAAGCTACTGTGATACATATTATAAGTATCACCAGGAGTGTCGCTGTGCAATAGAGCATACTTGTCCGGAACAGTACTGGGTGAACTTTCTAATCGAAGAATTTTAAGAATGATTACTATGTGTAAGTAGGTATGGGTCACATTAGCACAAACGAAGAAGAAAAATCATGGTAACGAACTTACAGATTGGTTCATTGAAATGAATTATAAGCCCCTTTGTTGAAACTGGCTTCCCTTTCTTAATAAATACCAAATAACTACCATCTTTTGTAATAGTATTTTTGATATCACCATTACTGTTTATTCGGGTGAAAGCCCTCCAATAGTCTGGAGGATAATTTGGAATACGCATCCCGTATGTATTGCTTGATACTTGGCACAAAGTTCCAGTGACAAACCTTTCAAACATGTAAGGCTTTTTCCCAGTTAAAAACGTCTCCAGTAATTGGAAAATTGATTCTCTTAGTACAAATGTCATTGTGTCTTTTTCTTTAATATAAACGCCGTCATCAATTGCTTTTTGCATAATCATGGTGTATATGATGTGGATCTTTGAACCCTGCGCCAAATTGAACGGATCTCCAAAAACGAAAATGTAATTTGGTGCATAGTTTCCAAATAGTCTTTTGTTGGTCAAAGAAGAAACTATATCTGTTGTTCTACCTTCTATCACTGACATAAGGCCTGCTTCAATAATATCACGATGAAATATGCTTATACTGCAACCGCATTTCGTGTTGATATTCAGTTGTATTTTGGAATCCATGTCTAAATTTGACTTGTTTTTTTCGAACTACCAAGAATTAATTAGTAAATTGAGACGCTTGTTATAGGTATGTTAACTTACAAATTCAACAACGCATGGTTTTAAATTTCGATAGATATTGCTATATATCTCAAATGACTGGAAATCATATTGTGTATCTTCCTCACTTTTGTGCATGGTACAA
Organism: Mucor mucedo; assembly: GCF_025094135.1. NCBI lineage: Eukaryota > Fungi > Mucoromycota > Mucoromycetes > Mucorales > Mucoraceae > Mucor > Mucor mucedo. The sequence continues at coordinate 88,413 of NW_026252428.1, read as the reverse complement.
TAGTCAACTCGACAATTGACTTGTATGTTCTTCATAATACTCTTACAGAGTGTATCATATACATTATCGATATGTATCATTTCATTCTGAATAATAATGGACGCTGGATCTTCTTCGGGTGATGCCAGTTTGACAACTTGATGTAAACTGAGTTGAATATGCTTTGAAGATATCTGTGCAACAACAAAGTGTGTTTTCAACCTAAAGTCCAAATGTTGATACTTGTGTTGGAGAGCTGGTAGAATTTCTTCACCACGGGTGCAGAACTTTGCTTTTCGAAGTTCGTCGTCCTTCATGAGTATTCCGCTTGCAAAGAATGATTTTTCCAATTTCTTTATTGAGCCGAATACAGTATCCAATAGCTTTTTGTCAATAGAGACACCATACCAGATGTTTTTGGCTTGCCAATTCGATCCTACATTACTTTCTAATTTTTTCTCTATTTGCTTGTTCAGACAGTGCAGATATGTGATTATAAAAAAATACATGTAACCTGGATGGCATGTAGTAAATGACTCGTTATCCGAAGCAGGAAATTCGTCCTTCGTCACAAAAAGATCGTCCATTTCAATGTTTGCCATAAGCTCTTTAAATGGGTTTGGGTCCAAGGAGACAAATAAATTTCTGATTCTTTTTAGCCGATTTTTGCTTGATTTTATCCTTTCCTCACTGCTTAAAGTACTCCTATTCCGCGTAGTTTGGAAAGCCCTGCCAAGTAATTTGGATGCCGGGCTCATTGGTATTCTTCTTTTCACATCTTTTTTGTAACTTGAGTACCTTTTAAGACAGTCACCAAAAATCTTTTCTAAACCTAACTTCAGTCTAAACACACTATTAGAATTGACAGTTATAAGCGTTTCTTCCAGTAGTTTTACCTGTTTGATATGCATAGTATCGGCCTTTGATATAATTGTGATTGCTTGATGAAAGTATTCAACGGTCGCATATAACTATTATGCAAGACAATATAACTTAGTTGGATTTTCTTTTAAAAGATATTTTGATACCCATCACCATTACCATTCAAAATTTTGCTTCTGTCCAATTCGTCTATCTTTATCTAGGTATGTATAAACAGTCTGGATTTGTGTAGGCAATATTTCTGTTCGGTTTCAAAGTAGGTTAGGTTAATACGAAGCCGATACTACGAATGAGTCAATTTACCAATATTGATGAAGATAATAGGCTTTAAGCAACTTTTGGGTTCTTCGTTGGGTAGTATAATTGGGTTTCTGCGCATGTTAAATTCTTCCATTCGGTAGTCTAAAAGCTGTTGAGTTGCATCTTGTCGCTCATCATTGTTAAAGCGTTTGAATATGGGGGAATACATATCGAATTCCACAGATATGTAAAGTTCTTTCAGTTCCTTCAAATACTTTTCCAAGAAACAATCAACTGATGAGATTATCCCCAGAGATAAAAATGTTTCCGGGATTCGACCTGTGAAAAAAATATCTAATGGCCTGGGTACTGTATTGCTCCTGCCTACAAGAAGTTTATCTATTTCATTTCTAAAGGCTTTTTCTGCATGACCAAAAAAATGTTCAAGTATGTCCCTTAAAGTGATTGGTTTATTTGTCCAGCGAGATTTCAAGTCTGGCAATGGCTGATCATCTAAAATTTCACTTGTTCTCTGGCAAAAAAAAAAAAAAAAAATATTTAATTATTTTCCCAATTTCTTTTCCATTAACTCTTACGAAACCATAAAATCCATTGTACTTTTGACTGAGTTTTTCAAGCATGTCGTCGATAGATTCTGATGATAACGTAGTATCACAATGCTTTTCCACACATGCTATTAATGACAATCGTAGTTCCTTTAGTCCAAAAGGGATTACAAAGTGAGCCTGTTTCAACAATTGTGGCACCAACTTTTTTTGTGCTAATCTGAAAGCAGGGTATTGAGCTGATACCAATTTCAAATCTACGGAGTATGTACCTTGATAATCTATTGTACAGATAACGCTCTGATCACCGTACTTTATGGTTTTAGCATCATACCTGTATCTACATATTTGCATAAACTGAAACATTAACTCTAACATCGAAAAAAACACCAGCCTGCCCGGACCATCATTTTCATGGAGAAGACCAGCTTTTACGAATAGAGGCAGAAACAATTCTTCTCCTATTTTATAATCCCAACTGGTTGGAAGATACAAAGAATAATAAAAATCCATATTTACACTATTCAATCCTTGTTTATGTTGATCCAGTATTTTTTGTAACAGGTTTATAGCTTCCTCGTACAAGAGCGCGTACAGTGTCGCATTATCGAAGGATTGTTGCTTTGATTTTAAATAAATGTCAGCGAGCGCGCCTAAGGTGTTGCGTACATAAATAACGCCTTCTTGAAGGCCTTCCGGATTCTCATTCGCTTCAACAGCCTTGTTGCCTCTGGCAATAATATTCCTTGTGGTAGTGTCATATAAAATTGAGGTGCGGTATTCGTGTTCAGAACTTTTTTTAAAAAGGAATCTCTGTCAAAAAAAATACACCTACAAATTCTGCTGTTTTCATGTCGACTAACCTTTCAACAATCATGTAAGGTTTATTAATGGCTACCGCTCCAGAGGTGATGATGTCATAGCCCAAATCTATACGAAGTAAGCAACGCCGAAATATAAAAAATAAGTCGCTTACCGATAAAAATATAATATTTATGCCGAGAATAGTCATAGAGTTCTTCCATCTTCTTTCTTCTACAACACGATGTTAAAAGGGAAGAAAGCACAAACACAAAGAGGCTTACAAGAACACAGTGTTTCAATTGACTGATTTTTTGTGGCACATTTATCTTGTATGACCATGAAGGTAATTATGGGATAAAGTATGTATTCAAACTTTTTATCTAACACCTACTAACATCGAAGCAAGATATTAGTTTCTCCTGGACTACTCTTCGGTGCCAAAATCTCTAATGCCTGGGAAAAAGACCTTTGCTATCCTTCCCTTTTTAGAGTGCATCTGCTTTTCAGTAGTTCCTAAAGTGTTTTGTGACATTTTTGAGCATTCATCTCCGACTAGTACAAGTAATATAAAAGGAAATTTATTCATAGCCAGATTTTTTTTATGTGGGGGGATTTTTTTTTTTTTTTTAAGAAAATTTTTCAGTGGAAGTAATATTGGGCCTCCGGCTGCGATTTCATAGGCCGGCTCTAAACAGCTTCAGATCAATATTTCAAGCCTTTCAATACATAAATTAATTTTAAAAAGGGTCACGCGTCTTAAGAATATACTTTATAAAATATATTCGAAATTACAAGTGATTCTACTTAGTTAATAAAAAAGGTTTAAACTTTTTTATCTTCTTTTCAGTGTAAGTAATATTGAGCCTCCGGCTGCGATTTCATAGGCCGGCTTTGAGCAACTTCAAATCAATATTTCAAGCCTTTCAATAGATATATTAATTTTAAAAAGGGTCACGCATCTTAAGAATATACTTTATAATATATATTCTAAATTACAAGTGGTTCTACTTAGCACATAAAAAAGGTTTAAACTTTTTTACCCTTTTTCAGGGTTGATGACATTGATCCTCCGGCTGTGATTTCATAGGACGTCTCTTAACAACTTCAGATCAATATTTCGAACCTTTCAATAGATAAATTATTTTTAAAAAGGGTCACGCATCTTAAGAATATTTGTTTTAATGTATATTTTAAAATTCAAGTAGTTCTACTAAGTACACAAAAAAGGTTGAAGTTATTTCAAGCCATTGCTAACGATTATATAGTCTGTGCGCGGTTTTTTAAATCCGTGAGCACAAACAGTGGGTTATTTCAAAATCCGACCACGGCTAATGATATTAGCGGCAGGTTATTATTGGCTCAAAAACCTTTTTGTACAGGTTGTGACATTTTTTCCCCGCCCCCACCTAAAAAAAAAATGTTGAATCCAGAATCTGTTATGTTTTTTAAATTGATATATGTAGATTCTCATTTTAATCAACATAAAAAACAATCCTAACCTTTCAGATGGGATATTAATTATAAGGAAAATGTGTTTTACCCATCTAAATATTTGTCTCTGCTTAAATTTTTTTTAGGTACCACCTAAAAGCAGATGCACTCTAAGCATATGTAAACAAATAAAAAAAGACATCTTTCACATCATATTTTATATACGTATATTACACACTTTCGCAAATTAACATTGGCACATACACCAAAAAGTACTTGTATCTACTTAAATTAGCATATCTATTTCCTCAATACTTCGGCTATATCATGTCTAATACAATACTTTTTTTCCTCTTGCTATAAATCCTCATCTCGTTCTTAAAAATGTCGATTTGGTTCAATACAGCATCACCAGCGTATTTTCCTGCTTCCAGATACATTTATAATTAAAGATAGACTGAGTCATCTAAGGAGGTTCATTTGGGGGTTATTCATGATATGTGAAAACTCAAGCGGAAGCGAGAAATGATGTGGCTTTTAACATTTCCAAGGTTTTCTCTGTAATAACAGATGTCTCATCCTCTGTCTTCTCCGCCTCCATTTCGATGCCCTTCACTTCAAGAAGACGCGCCTCTACAAATGCAGGAAGAGTAGTATCTCATCCCTTGGGTAGTTCACTAAGTACTCCAGGATACGCATTTCTACCGATCGATAAAATACCATCAGATATCACTTCGTTTTTCTTTTCGTCGTTCAATTTGTTCGTTACCCATTTACCCTTGTGCTCGTTGGATCTTAACTCTGAGAAGAAAGATTAGCAGAAATTCGAAACATGTCCTTAAAAGTGGGCAGGAGTAAACTCAGACAGGATCAGCGTAAATACATATATTGTAATGGTTTTGCGCAGAACATAAGGCGGCAATTTATAACAGCCTCACATAGTCAACTAAGACACCTCAGCTGCCCTTAAGAGGCCCGTTTATTTTATTATTGGAGTGATATGATGTTAATAGTTTAAATATAAGCGAGTGTTAATGGCTGATTGAAGTATTCATATGGTCTAAAATCAATATTACTGTAGTCAACATCATGGCCCATTAATCGAACACTGAATTCGAGAGAATAGCTATAGTTGATGCGTTTACATTCTACAATCATTTTTACGCTTTCCAAAGGCCTTTCGAAGATTATCTTCAACGGATGATTCGTTCCTTCCAAATCTGAATCTAGCAGAGTATACTTTTTCGGTACGGGATTGCTTGAATGATGTAATTTAAACAAGTCAAAAAGGGTGTGGACATGGGAACTTCGGCCATATCCGTAGTTTTGGGGGACTTCCACCATGCATCCTTTTGTTGAGATCGCCTTCCCTTTTTGAATAAATACAGAGTAGGAACCATCATTCTCGATAGTATTTCTGATATTGTCATTGTTATCTTTATGGAAGAAAGGGAGAAACACATTCCAATGATTAAAACTAAGTCGCAGCGCATATGTTTCCCCTGATACTTGGCACAATGTTCCATTTACAAACCTCTCATACATATATGGTCTGATACGTGTAACTGGCTCCAATAAGTGCATAAATGATTCTCTTGGTACAAATGACGGCGTATCTTTTTCTTTGACGTGCACACAATCGTTGATGGCTTTTTTTATTATCATAGTATATACTGTGTAAACAACTAAGTTGCAAGACATATCAAATGGATTTCCTAAAACAAATAGATAATCCATTTCGTAATTTTCAAATATTCTTTTGTTTGCCTAAGAAGCCGCTATGACTGTTGCAATATCTTCTATAATTGACTTGAGGTTTACTTCAATAATGTCACAAAGAAAAATATCGATATTACAATCCCATTTGTCGTTGATATTTAACTTCTTCTTACAAAATTTCTTCGCTCACTTTCGACCCACCGGGAGCCCCCAAGGGTTTTATCGCTGCCTCACTGTCTACTTCTGGCCCAGACTATTATTACTCTTGGACTCGAGATTAAGCTTTGGTCTCCTATGTCATGGCGAATTATTATAATACCACGCTCAAGGGAGAAGCTACCACTGTGGGTCTCTTGAAGGATTATGTGACGCATTCTATCAATGTGCAATCGACAAGTACCGCTTATAACTGTTTGGGAGAGCCCAAGTTTAATGCGGATGGATTCAGTTTCACCGGATCCTGGAGAAGGTAGTAACATTTGAACTGAACAACATGAAAGAAAATGACTGATGTTGCAAATGATTGGTTTTAAAATAATAGACCTCCAAATGATGGTCCGGCTGAACGTGCTTCGTCGTTTATTTTAATTGCAGATAGTATTCTTAAACAATCCGGTGAAGATACCTATGTTACTGGCACACTTTGAACCTGGTAAGGGCTGCATTGAAAACCCCACTCACTACTTTTACTGGTAATATTATTTTACATATAGAAAATTTTATAGCAATTTTCAAGGATTTAGATTATGTAGCGAGTACTTAGTCCGACGGATGTTTCGATCTCTGGTAATTAAATCAAACAAAATGACATTTATTTAAAACTAAACTTCAATTAAAAAAAGACTGGGAGGAAGCCAACGGTGTACACTTTTACACACTCTTGGTCATGCGCAAAGGTTTGATCCACGGTGCAAATTTCGCTAAACGCAACCGTGACACCACACGTACCTCCACCTACACCAACATCACCAACACCCTCAAAACCACTTTTGGTCCGGTACCTACTACTAATGATTTTCCGACATTTAATCTGGTATCAATTATTTCAGTGTGAGTTTTTCGTGCAACCGCTGCGGACACATTTCACAGAAAATGACCACTTATTAAATGTGGTGGCTACTTTTAGCGCACCGCTGCAAATAATCTAACGCGTCAGGATCACTCATTGTGCCAAGCTATATTGGAAATATGTTTTTTCTTGAATGATAAATGAAATACTTCAAAGTGTCATTTTGACATTCAAACGGCGCATGTCAAGCGCTCACCCACATTATTTAAAAAAAAAAGTCACAAATATCGAGACTTTTTTTTTTTCCAATCTAGAAAGCTTTTTTTTTTTTATTTTTTTGGAAATATAATTGTTTTTCTAATTAGACTACACAAAAAAATTCATATACAACATGGGAACCGTTCGTCAAAGAAAAGCCACTAAAAATACCAACAAGAATACGAGACGTGTTGCCGATAGACATAGAAAGAGAATTACTATTCATGTAAGCTGTCAAATTTTTATTTTATTTTTATTTTGGGGATCTAAGATCTAAATATTTTTTTTTCTTACTTGTAGGGTAATTCCATTATCAAGGCCAACTGGAATAAAAAGTTGACTTTAAGACAAAAGTAAGTATTAACGAAAATAGAGAAGAAAATAGCAATGATTGACCTGAGTGTAAAAATAGTTACGAGAAGCTTGGTTTGTTGACTTCTTTAAATGGACAAACGGGTGGTAAAGAAAAGAACCGACCTGACGAAAAGATTGAATCAACAGAGGGAGACAACGAGCCCAAAGAACTTAAAGAATTAACAGAAGCTGATATTGAAGAGATCAAAAAGACATTGGGACCTGGAGAAGGTATGATCCAACGTGATGATGAGGGTAATATTGTTCGAGTGATCTATGGTGAGGAGAGATCTCACAATGATATTTTGGATGCTGAGGTTGCACCTGTTGAAGCAAAGACAGATGTGGTTAGAGCTTTGGAGGAACAAGCTGCTAACGGTATTCAGCATGAAAAGTATCACTCTGAATTCGAATTGGATTGGATTCAAAAGTTACTCAAGAAGCACGGTGAAGATTACAAGGCCATGTTCTGGGACAAGGATCTTAATGTATACCAATTAACAGCTGCCCAGTTAAAGAAGAAGTGCTCCAAATATATTTAGATTTTTCTTTTTTCATTTCTTACTCATACAAACAATAAAAAAAAAAAGATAAATGAAAAAAAAAAACTACCTCTAAAATGCGGAGTGTGAACAGGAACAACCCCCCCTCCCCCGATTAATTTCTTTGGCCCACACCCCCTTCCCTTTTTTATTTTTTTTTATTATTCGCTAAAAGAAATGAAAAGTTTTTTGACAGTTAGAGGGATCATTCAATCCTCAAGTAATGTGGGTAATCGTCGCTTTGTGCATGGTGGTGTGATGGAACCTCTAAAGTTACGTCCCAGAGTGAACCCAGAACTCTCTGAAAGGTTGTTAACGAGCATCCGTCAACGTAATCCAGCTGCAGTCTGGAAAGCTTATTCTGAATTAGACGAAAGAGGTCAACTTGGCAAACTTCCCGCTGAATTCTTTACAATGACCCTTCAAAGCTTTCAAATCAAGAACTTGGGCACCTACAATACCGACGAAATTAAATTTTATAAAAAGAGTTTGCTTCAAATCATTCATACCATGAAGCAACAAGGTATTCAACCCGATATTCGTGACTACAACTTGTTATTGGAATTTTATGGCCGTGCCCTGGATTGGAAGTCATCCAATGAATTATGGAACGACATTAAGCAACCTAATTTGTACACTTATAATCTTTATATGCGCTCCGCTTTGCAATGTAGACGATACGAAGATGTCTTTCGAATCTTTAATTTGATCCAATCCGCCCATATTCAACCCAACGAATTCACATACAATACGTTGATCGAAGCCAATGGTCGCCTTGGAAACATCACGGAAGCCGATAAGATCTTTAAAGAACGATTCACACCCAAAGTGGAAAAATCCACCTCATCCATCCTTTCGAATTTTTTGCACCAACCTACCACCTCAATTAGCTATACCAGAGCTGCTTCACCTTTAGGACGTTATATACCTCAGCAGACAACGACTCACAGTGTGTTGAAACCTTCTGTCGAAACATTTAATGCACTTATTAGTGCACATGGTAAAAAGAAGAATGTAGCTGGTCTCAGTCATATCTATACAAACATGATGCCACAATTCCATGTACAACCTACTTTAAAAACATACAATACGCTTATCGAATGGTATTGTTATAATGAGGATGTAGATTCAGCTCGAAAGATTTTTGTGGATATGGAGACAGCGGGTGTCAAGCCTAATATCGTGACATTCAATCACTTGTTCCGTCACGAAGCTCTTAAAAAGAATCGACCCAAGGTCGCTGAAACATTGATGGATTATATGAAGACAGAGTATGGCATCACTCCTTTATTATCCATGTATCAGACCTTGATTCGATTGCATAACAAAGCGAATCGTGAAGAAGAAGCAAAGAGATTATATGCCGATTATTCCATTTTAAAATCAAAACTTGCAAAGAAGCCACTCAATACAACCACTACTACTACTACGACTGAATTATCAAATCAAAAAACCTTGTAGAATATTTAAAAAAAAATGCACATACTAGACTACCAAAAAAAAAAAAAGTTTTTCCCTTTTCTCTCAAGCATCACCCCCACCTCTCTATATATTAAACCTCTCACTTTTTTACAATAAAAAAGACTTGTATTAAAAAAAAAGTTTTAAAGAATAGCAGTGATGGTGGAATAAGAGCCTACAAGCACGATTAGTATATGGATCAAAGCCCATAGAAACGGTATCCAAGTAGACATGACAAAGAACCCCGCATTATATACAAATGCGAGCGCCACACCCATAATGCTACCAATCACAAAGGAGGCCACCGATCCACCCAGTACAAATATAAAAGGTATCGTGATCAAAATGTACCACTTTAAAGTTCGGGACTTGGCCAGCATCACAAACGCCCATATACCTTGTAGTTTTCATCAGTTTCTTTTAGTTTTTATTTTCTTTTTTGATATATCTTATAAAAGCCGTACCTGCGGGTAGATAGATCAGTAATGAAAATAGCACGGACCAGATAATCGTGAACCGCCAAATGTCTTTTTTTTTGTTTTTGTTTGCGGGGTTGGTTGGGTTGGTTAGGTCACAAAGCTTCTTTTTTATTTTACTCCCTTTTATGTTGTTTACCTGAAAGATAGTATAATGAGTGGGGAATGTCTGCAATGAGGTTTAACGGATCGAAACCGGGACCAAAAGGCCAATACAGGGAAGGCCACTCTGGCGCAGCTCTGTAACCGTAGGGCAATCTAAAAGAAGTCGACATTATATGAAAAGGAAAAAGGAACAAAGAAACAAAAAAAGGTCCGAGAATAGTTTAAATGACATCACACACTTTTTTCTGATCCTATTTATACATTTTTATTTTTATTTTCTTCTCCTTTTGTTTTTCTTTCACTCTTTTTTTTTAAAAAAAAAATAACACTATGACAAATCTCAGTGTGAAATTAAAACTTGCAAATACATTTGCCACACTTTTATTAGTTGGTTCTCAAGGATTTAGCTTTTCCGGCTGGTAAAATTATTAATGGGTGAGAAAGGTTGAAGGCGGGTTCCTAAAAATGATGATTTTGATAGGTTCTTGGGACACTCTTATGAATTTGGACCAAGAGACTTTGTTATTATCTTGACCAGTTTGTTACAATTGCTATTGATTGGATTTACCATTTACCAATATTTGCCCAGCGCACCCAAAGGTAAGTTTCCTATCTAAACCCCTCTCTCGCGTTTCATCCTCCCTAAACCCTTAAAATAGACGTATACGAGGCTATTGGTTTCTGGTATCTGTTGGTATCCGTGTTGAATAGTTCTGTGGCTATTTTATGGGTAAGTGCACAAGAAAAAGGGGGAGAGAACAGACGGTATTAAAACGATTATAGTTTTTCCACCTTGATTTATTTGCGTTTGTCGGACTTTTGTGGCAATTGGCAACACTTGTATTTGTCTATCATCGACTCCGTGATTATCCTCCTCGTAATGGTACAGATCATGCCTTTGTCAATGCACCTTTCTCCATCTATACTGCCTATTCATTCTTTATTGTTCTCTGGCAAATCTTTCAATTCAGCAATGAAACAAAACATAACCAAATCGTAAGCGTCTATTTCATCACCTGATCCCTCGTCGGCTTTTGCATACAAAAAGACTAATCTATCTATTTTCTTTGCAGGTTCACACATTTATCATTGTCGTCATTGGATTTATCTCGCTTCACTTGGTGGATTATTCTCACAGAAAGGATTGGGTTTATGCTTTGACAACTGCATGGTAAATCAAATGACTTTTTTTTATTTTTTTAATTGTTTACTAAGACAGGGCATATAATAGGATTCTTTTGGGTGCAGCTGTCTTCCTTGTTGATACTCCCCACATCGTCTCTCTGATTGTGGTTGGTATTCTCGTCAGTGCCGTTGCACGTACATTGATTCCCAACTGGTTAGATCGTTTCAACCGAAGATTCAGTACCTGGGCTAACAGATTGGGTGAGAGAACTCCTTTGCTTCACTAAGCCACTTTATAGCGTTCGCTCTCTCTCTCTTTCTCATCTCTCTCTCTAACTCACACACTCTCTTTCTTTCCCATTTTCATAACGGCGCCTTAAATTTTTCTGTTATCAATAAAAATAAAATAACCGCCCCTCGATATCTTCTTTTTTTCCGCAGACATATTTTTTTTTTTCTTTTTTAAAAAGATGGCAGTGATGGATAATTTACCACAGAGTATTGTGAGTCAGATTGCATTTTATTTAAACAAGGCGGATTTATTATCACTAGCAACCTGTTCCAAAGCATATCATGACATTCTTCACAACCAAGATTTCTGGAAAAGGTAAAAGATGCACTTCTTTTCAAAGTTGACCCCCCCTCCTTCGACTCACACCCATATACAATGGACAGGAAAGCCATCCATGAATTTGGAGATATATTCCGTCTTTACCGTATCTTTGTCACATCCACCGGCTTAGAATTACCTACCGATTTATCCAACAAGTTTGGGAAAGAACCCGAGGATTGGTTCCATTATTATATCACCAAGGCAACCGCCCTTCACGCCACCGACCGGGATGTCTTGATGGCCCAAGCCATCAAAGAATACGAAGACGCAGAAAAGTTCTTGATCACCTTTCAAGATGATATCAATTATTCCGTCCTGATACAAGTCGCCTCTAAAATGCTTTGGATATTAGGTAATACTATATTATTATTATTATTTTGCATAATCGTAAACCAAAGAACTTACTCGTACTTGTTCATTAGATGCATTTCCTTCTTACGCTGGATCGTATTACATTCTAAGTTACCTGTTATATATCGTCAATCGATTTGAAGATGCTCTTGATGTGATGGACATGGGACGTCTTTGTTCAACTTCATATCCACCATTCGACGGTAACAACAACAACAACAACAAAAAGAATTTGAACCGCTCCCATGGAACTAATTAATTTGAAAAACATATTAGATCTAGAACGAGAGATATTAGCCATTATGCAAGGCTCGAAAACAGAAAAGGGTAATGTTCCTGTGTTGATTAACGAGAACCTGTCACCGGAATTACTGGTTGTTTTATTGGAAATATTTCATAAGTTTGACGCGGATGGGGATGATTGTTTGAGTCCAGAGGAACTGGATTTATTTGTGTATTCAACCAATGGCCAACATCCACCGCCATCATTTATAGAGCAAATGGGACAGAGGTTTGGTGCTAATGAACAAGGCTGGCTGACAAAGAAAGGATACCTGGTAAAGCATATACAAAAAAAAAAAAAAAAAAAGTCTAACGCATAACCCACTTAATATTTATCCCTTACACAGGCATTTTATCTGGAACAAACGTTGGGTGATCCATCCGAGACGCGTAAAGATATTCGAGCTCATGGGTATGATGGTAGTCTATTACGAAAGAAGCTTTAAATATATATATATTTTATTATTATTATTATAAAAGACACTTTATTACTCTATTTCCTTTTTCTTCCACTTTTCCCAACGGTAGGTGATGGAGCGTCGTTCTTAAGTGCATTATCCAACGACCGAAAGATTTCATCATCAATATAATACGCCCCAAATAACCGTTCCAACATATGAATTCGATCCTCAATCTGTCCTAAGCGAACATCTTCCCTTTCTTCATGAGAAAACACCACAGGAGAAGCAGGAAGTAAATAACTTGGACTTGTATTGATTACCAGTCCCTTCTGAGCGCTATACGTAGGCTCCACGGCCGTGGGTGCCACATACACAGGTAAAGGCTCCTGCGTTGGGAAAAAATGCGTTTGCAATCCCCGCATCAAGGACGACCGCAACTGCCCAAACGACCATCGATGCATATACCCCCACGGCGATCTCGGTCGATACCCAAACAAGCACGATTGTAAGCTAAACAACAAACCAAACAGCCCACCAAAGATACCCATCGCATTCATCAACGAAAACGCCTTTTGCTCACGTAGTACTCTTGTCTGACAACTAAGCGGGATCAAGTGGATGGATCCGAGCGGTTGTGGTGCCCCCGAAGATGGATCATACATGGTTGGGAAAGATTCAGAGCTAGAGACTGTCTCGATTTCGTATTTGGTCTTGACATACGATGCCACACCTGCATAATTCCAAAGTCCAGGTTGTAAGGAGACGCGTTTGATCAACTGGAACGAGATGGTGCTCACCACACCGAGATTTACCCGATGTGAGTTCTGAATTGAGCGTCCTTTCACGTACAGGTCTTGTTCGTACTTGTCGTTCCATTCAAAGGTGTCTCCGGGAGAGCTGAGATTGTAGATGGCTACATTGGGGTTATGAAACGTGTTATAAACGTCTACTTGGAGTTGTAAACCGTCATTAGGAGACGGCCCATAGTAATCAAAGAAGAGGAACGAGCCGTTACTTAATAAACGCTCTGAAGTCTCGCCTAAACGAAAGGTCGTGGGTGCTCTGAAAAGCATACAAATGCGATCATCATCATCAGTAGGCAGAGGTAAAATCCAGTCAGAACAGGGTATACCGAAATCCGTGTTGCACCGAATATAGGGTTTGTCCGTTTGATCCCAGTCATCAAAGCAAAATTTCATGTCAGGTACATCTACTGTTTTATCTGAGGTTTCTTCAAACGACAATTGATCAATGATGGGACTATGAATCACTTGACTTGTCAATGTCCAAATCAAGTAAATGAATAGAAATAAAAACAAGAGTTTTAAAACTAGTCTTGATGTCTCTGCCCATCCTGGCTCCCCTATTCTTTTTTCAATTCATCAAATTACAAAAAAAAGAAATGAAATAAGGGTAAATATAAGTTACCTTGGTTTCCAAATCTCTCTTTTGATAAGATGGATGGATGTATGGAATTTGGTCTGGATACGTTTCGTTCCTAACGTCCAAATGAGAACGCCACAAGATCCAGCAATGGCTAAACAGATACATGCAATGATCACCCATAGAATATCCATCCTGGCTTCATGGACCCTGATATCCGCTAGCTGCTTGATCGGTGCAGGATCCTCCCAACTTTCGGTCGATATATCAAATACGCGAAAATGATCACACACCGTATGATAATGAATGCCTTTGAGGGGGGGGGATGGTTAATTTTACAATAGTCGCTTCATTTTTTCTTCAACTCTTACCGAATCCGTACACTAGTTTTGTGTTGTTAATGATGGATACTGCAGCAAAGGATTGAGGGAAAGGGATATGGTCGTATTTCGGTGTGCGCCACGTCCATGTTTGTGTGTCCAATATCCCCACCATCTCTTTTGCATGATCCATTGAACTGCCTAAATAGATTTGAAACGGAGATACGGCTTCGTTCTGTCCTCCACATATAAATATGTCTCCATGCGTGTCTAAAGATTTGCGTGATCAATGCGTCAGCTTTTTTTTTTTTTTTTTTTTTTTTGAAAGAAGATGGGTTTTAGTATAACGTTACTCATGACAATGGCACTATGCGATCTTCGAGAAGCAGGTATCACGCCTTTTATTTGAGGTGGGTCCACCCAAATTGATGTACGTGTGTCATACATTAACAAGCGATCCATTGGTATCAGATCCAAAGGTCCCTCATGATTGGTAGTAGGACAATGATATCCACCCAATATGACCAATCGTCCATCACTGTTCTCTTTTTCTTTTTTAGATAAAAAGGCTCAGAGAGAAAAAAAAACAGACGAAAAAATAAAAACTCACCTCAACATGCTGGAGGTATGGCCACAACGTGTGATATGACTTGGTGAAGGGAGTAAATCCCATGTGTTGAATTCGGCTCGATATCGCCAAAAATCATGCATCTCAGTATTCATCTGCCCATCAATCCCTCCAAACAAATAAACATCTTGCTGCAGTGATGCAATAGCATATTCTTTTTTGGCTAGAGGAAGTGTACCTGTGGTGGGCACGATCGTGGACCAAGAAGTGTCTGTTAAATTCAATGAGTAGATAGACGTGGTGTTTAGGTCGTTGCTAGAAAAAACAAGGATGGATTCGTCGTGGAGGGTAACGCCAGGCGAGTATCGCAGGTTAGGTACAGGATGACTGGTGTTAGTACGGATCAGTGGTGTGGGTGCTATGATATTGGATACATCTTTAGAGGATATAAGCCATACATTGGTAAACCCACGGGGTTTTCTATCGCCGTAGAGATAGAGGGTGTTGTTGAGGGTCACTAAAGACAGACCCGGGATGGAAAGGCCTTTACTGTAATTCTCAGTAGCCATAAAAGAAAGAGAAAAAAAGAAAGAGAGAGAGAGAAAAAGACAATAAAAGATCAGGGGATCGACAAAGGAGAGATGTGTGTGTATATATACATATATACTATAAAAAACCCCTTACATTTCAATTTATTTATCTTTATATGTACAAGAAAATTGGAGACCAAATAATAACCAAAAAAAAAGGGGGGGGGGGATGGGTTACCATTGTACGATTTTAGCTACAAGTTCTTCTTCAGCAATATCGTCCTCGATTTTTTCTAATCGTTGCCAATTGATTAAATCGCCATAATAAACTGTCAATGCTTTAATTTTGCCTTGTAATGAATTTTGTTCGATTTCACAGGTGCTGTCTGGACCAGCAAGTCGAGCCAACTGTTGAGGATCTGTGTTACGAGGTACAAAGAACGCGACATTGGGTGTAATTTGGGAAGCGATCTGATGGATTCTTAATCTATATAAAAAATAGCATCCATGGTCAACATTCTATACCGTCTAAAACATGTATTTCCTACTTTACCCATCTCCGGGTATCATTGATTTCAAATCAAACGTTTCTTCTGTCAAATACGAGGGCCCACCCCACGGTGGGGACAAAAATACCACATCTGCTTTTAAACGCGGTGCCAAATCAAAGAAATCACCCAGGATGAATTCAATACGATCCGCAACACCATAGATTTTAGCATTTTCTCGGGCACAATGCAATTTGACAGGATCTAAATCAATTGCAATCACGCGTTCACACGTAAGCGCGAATTGGATCGAATTACCCCCGCATCCGCAGAATGCATCAATCACAACACCCGCTTGACATCTTTGTGCAATGTGTCTTGCAATCTTTTCCGGTGTCACAGAAAACCAACCCTCTACATTAAGCATTAATAATTTCTTGTCCCTTCCCCCTCCCCTTTTAAAATGTATCTTCTTTTACCTTTGTCCATTAAAATGCCCTGATCAAATTTCGAGAAATAAGCATATCTTTGGCTGTAATATCTGTAGAAGATCATGTTAATGATCAAACGTAGGAGAGAGAAATGAATGTATACTTTACTTTGCCATGCCAGGGGGTATCGTATATTGTGTATACGACACCACAACACCATTGTACACTCGCGATACTACAGGTTCTATATTACCTATCACAACAGGTTCCTGTTCCAATATTTTCTTTTTTCTCTGTCGCTTATTTCGACCATTAGGGGCTAAATAACCTGCATAAGGATCATTACGTCCTACTTTTTTAGTGTTGGGAAGAGAAGGAGCTTCTGTTGTTACTGCCGCTGATTCTTCTTTTGTTGTTGTTTCGGCTGTTGTTGCTGCTGCTGCTGCTACTGCTGTTTCGGCTGTTTCAATTTTCTCCAACTGTTGTGCAAGAATGCTCTTTACCATGTGAATTTCTTGATCGGTGATTCCACCATGTTCTGCCTCTGTTACGCCATAGGACTCAGGGGCCTCATTGTCAGACAATTGTGTCACGATCTCGGTTTCCATTAAGCAAGAATTATAAAAGTGTGTAAACCTTTTGAAAAAACGGTTAAACATGATATATGTAAAAAAAAAAAACAGAAAAAAAAAATCTTGGCTGGGAAAGACAGTCCGATATTTAAACCATTGACTGGATCATCTATCGTGGGCGTTTTGGAAAAAAGGGTGGTGCATGAACCAAATTGATGAACTATCAAACCAGCTTGATCAACAAGTATTTACATGCTTATTTTCAATTGCGAGCCGCTTGGCCTGATTATGCGGAGGCTTATTGTTGATGTTTACACTTTGGCATTTATGCGCATGATTTATATCTTTACATCCCACTCTTGGGATAAATGTAATTCAAAAAGGGATCCATGCTCAAATTATGTTGTCACTGATGTGCTATGCTTACAAAAGGTATACGTTTACAATACCGAGATTTTATTTTATATACCATCCTGCTTTACTAAAGCTTGAATCGCCCTTTTAGTAGAAACGAAAGCCCGTATTAATTATTGTAACAACCATCTTTTTTTTTTTCCTTATAAAGATCATACTGACTAGACAAGAACCACATAAATATCATTAGATATTGTCTACTGGATTCTTTATTTTTATCAGACCACTGTAGATCTACTCATTCAGCAGATATGCTGCGCAAATTGACTGTTTTTTTTTCAATAAATAGCTCTTTCAGATATTTTTCCACGGGTTTCTTTTTTTCTCTCCAGTACAAAACAAAAGCAATGATTCTTAACGCGCCACTTGCCAGAGTGTGTAATAGATCTACAACGAAAGTTGATGGTAATCAAATTCATGCTTCTGCTCGTCTAGTTCAAGATGGGATTAGTTTCACCATATATACAAGCCATCCCCACTTTGTGTATTACCTTGAAAGAAACATGACTCCACAAAGCTACCACGAAGTTACTGGTAGTTTCTCCATCACCACGTATCTCTCACCAATTAGTGGATATCCAAAGTACTTCATCAAGGTCTACCCTACTCGTATCGCCCCCGTCATGATGGAAAAGAACCAGATCCCAGCCGGTGCTACTGCTATTGAAGATGGCACGCCCACAAACAAAATGGAGTTCTGCGTCGGCCTTTATGTATTGCAGCATTGGGATTCTTTATGTACCGCAAAAGGCAATCGAGCTGAGATTGCTGAAAGAGTCTTACAACAATTCCGCCTTCTTGTTGAAGCAGGAACTATCGTTGGTACGGCTGCTTCCATTACCCCTTTACACTTGGATGAGACCTTTGATACTTTTTCCGGTATTGTCAAGCCCAAAAGATTCCTTCGTCGTGAAAAGAATGTTGTGTTCGAAACAGCTTTCCCAGCTATCGATTTCCAAAACATTGCTAATAACATGGAGCCTCTCACGCTTGATTTGACGGTTAAGGAAACAGAGGAACTCTCACCCCCACAAGAAAAACAAGATTAACTATCGGATAATTCTCAACTAACTACTTTAACATTTGCTCTACTTTTATTTTCTTTTATTTTTCAATTCCGTAAAGTAGCTTATCCCCCTCCTGACTTGTTTTTAAAAATTATGAAATAAAACTCACGTTTACAAAATCTTATTGTTCTAACATAATTACTAAGAGCGACATGATTATAGAGCTCATAGGACTGAATCCTTAAAGGGCTATAAGCGCTATAATGTAGATAGTCATTGATCAAAAACCAATCACCCTGTTTGATAAAAATACTATTCTACTCGAGAAAAGCGAGTTCATTTTACCTAAGGCGTGTCTTCCCTGTAGCTATTTTATTTCGCATAATTTATACACCTTTATTTATGATACACCTTGTAGATGAGCGTGCGTATGATTAATCGCCATCCATCATGCGGTTCTACATCCACCATGACATCCCCAAGCGCGGAGATTTCCCTCATTTCATTCGTGGCTGCAACCCAATAGTAACTCACAAAACCGCTCGTCCCAAATGAATTATCCAGCCAGTAACAAAATTTTGTCACATAAAGATGCTTTGATGGCATATAAATACTTTCATTTGCATGACTATTTTACATTCATGTCTCGACATAAGAAAAGGAAATACTCTTCAAAATAACTGACATTTAAAATTGTCATTCCAAAATAGCTGGCTTTCGTATGCAATTGAGCAAGACTTCAGAAGTATTATCTTGAGCTACTCTCGTCAATCCCTATCATAAGTGTTTTTCTGAGGCGTCTCTTCTTGAGGATGGCAGTAATAAGGTCTAGTTACTCCAAAAATATTTTTTATTCGCCTTGCACAGTTGGAGGTATTGTAGTCATTGCATGGTATGGTTGGTAATGTTTCGAAAAAATATACCAAACATGAAGAAAGGCATAGTACGGCCTTTTTTTTCTGTCTCAATGGCAGCAGTACAGCTTTCTTGTATATGTAAAGGTTATTTCGTGTACAAAGAAAACATGTTTGTTATTAAATATACATGTTTTACTGCTACTATGCAGGCTATTTGTGTGGGTATAATCAGGGATAAAAAGGATACAAAATTTCTAAAATTATAATAAAAGCTTATCACATAAATACATGCATAGACCCTTTCTTTCTTTCTTTTTTCTTACAGCCACAGTGACTTTTCTTTCTGCCTTCACATGAAATGATTATGCATGAATCAAAAAAATCCCCGTCACGAAAGGGTCGTGTGATTTCTTAAAGGGGGTATAAAAAGGGCTCATTTTGCAATCTTTTTTTTTTTTCTCCACAAAAAAAGCCAGGAACAGCTTGGGCTATAGATGCCTGCTGCTCGATGGTTTAGTTTACGTGTTGGTCTCATAGGAAGTTGCTTCCGAGTAATTTTTTATGTGTCTCTCGCCACGGTTTTTTTAATATAAATGAAAGTGAAAAAAAAAAAATCTTAATCTTTTTGGTCTAATCGTTTTTAAATACTTTTCCCTTAAAATCATTAAACCAATATGTCCACAGTTATAGAATCAGTGTCAACGACTTCAGATTAGTTAATTGCTAGTCTCCTGTTTACCAATCCCAAAGCTTTCGAAAAAGTTGCCATTCGTAATGACCTCCACGCGTTGTAAAGCTACAACTGGGTCTACACTTATTCGCTAGTTGACACATATTATTTTATTTGGTCATTGTTACTGAAAGCGATGCTTATTTTGACCTAAACTTGCACTTGAATCAAGGCGCCTGTAAAATATAGAAGATAATGTTCGACAATGATTTGGAAATCACCCTGGATCAACCCTATGCAGTAGTCAGCCTTTCGTTGTGGAGCAGAGGTCTCAAAGAGCCTTTTCTTGTACTTATTAGCATTACAAACGTTTTTCTGTGCGAAGATTTTGTGGATACTATTCAGTAGTGGAAATTGAGATAGGTTGATTCAGGAATGATGCACAAGTTTTATTACAAAAGTGTGTGGTCTCTCGCATCTCAATTAATGCATTCAATCAATACACTGATTGATTTAATCCCTAGGTCATGCCCACCGAAAAAATTATTTGAAAATCGACACATCAAATGAATGCTGATATCTAGAGGAATAGAACAGCAATTAGTGAAATAAAACATCATAATAGTAGAAGATACTGTGATTTATTTTGCCTCTCGTACTTGGTTGTGTCTGGCATTTAGTTGATTATATACTCATATGCGCCAACAAGAGTAGGATATGCGGGTGATCTGGAAAGAGAAGAATACATGGTGAATGGTACAAGTGAACGTTTGATCACCAAGGCCCATTAAAAAGAGATGTTAAAGGCCAATTTGAGGAGATTTATAATTATGGTGTGGAATAAATTATGTTAGTGGAAGAAGTGCAATTCAGGTAAGTAAATAGA
Organism: Mucor mucedo; assembly: GCF_025094135.1. Lineage (NCBI taxonomy): Eukaryota > Fungi > Mucoromycota > Mucoromycetes > Mucorales > Mucoraceae > Mucor > Mucor mucedo. The sequence continues at coordinate 67,689 of NW_026252428.1, read as the reverse complement.
AATTACAAGGGCAATTAAATGACATTTGAGACTATTTATAAAATAAATCATTTGAGAGCGTTCTTAATTATAAAAAGCTTATCTTATGTGTCACTATTTTAAATGTATCTTCGAATTGTATTGTAAGCATCTGTAGCTTTTTTTTTATGAATGAATGTCTAAATTAAATTAAACAACGACAATAAATTCGTAATATCTGCTTGACCAATAATCATTGGTCTCAGTTGTCAATATAGAAAGGCTATAAAGTAAAAAGCCAATCAAAGCTTGCGCAAAAAAAGAAAAAGTTTATTTTCTGTCAATGACTTCCTCGAAGATTTATCCGCACACATTCACAAAGTTTCGTATTGTTGCGGATAAAATAGGTATAGTATCTAATAAAAATATTTATCAAATCACAAGGATTAAAACGCTAATCATATATTATGGATTGCTCCGCATACCTCTGAAGGCTAGCAAGGGTGAAACCGTGTGGCGAATGAATATTTATTCTGCGTAGAGCAGTACAATCTGATAGGCTGGTACACCTTACTCTGCTTTTAATTCGCAACCAGCTAAGAAATGACTCCCATTACTAAAGATAGAAAGTTTAAATTGATTAAGGTATTTGAACTAACTACTTGCTCATCTGAATGAAATTTGGGCAAAGCTGGAGTTGGAAGCAGAAGTCGCTGGAGTGGGAGAGGAGTTTGACGAAACTGTCATTGATCATTTCTCATAGATAGCAGGAAACCTATACTTCTCGTTAAAGCTGTTACTTCTTATTTCTATTGTAACGAGGTTTTCATAAACCATACTTCGGTTTCGATATCAATTATGACCTTCACTGTGGTATAATACAGTTGTGCTTTGAAAAAGCCTCGTGCTGCCGTAGGCTTGTTTCGTGCAATGAAGTAAACTGTCACGGATCTGCTTGTTTTGAACAAATCCTAATGTTAAACTCTGTATATATGTTGCTATTTTAAGCAAAAGGGTATTAAAAGACTCCTATATAAAGGGCATTTTTTATGCAAAATTGTTTAAAACTTACACATATGTTAAATTTTTTATCTTTTTGGTTATAAGACAGAATACAAAATAGTCACGAATTGACAAAATAATGAAAGAGGCAAACTGTCAAAAATGTTTTTTTGTTATGATGATTCTAGGTTTCAGGAACATAATTTGCAATACATATTACGAACCAATAAGCATATGAGACTTATGGAAAATGATGCATTTTCTATGGAACTTTAGATAATTTAAGCGGATGTCTCAAAATACTTCAATTTTCACTGCTTGATTTTGAGCTCAGATTAGAAAATACCTTATTTTTAAGCGCGCAGGTGCGGGTGGGGGGAGGAGCGGTAACTTAAAAATCTTCTTTCACCCCTCTTTTTATCAATGTCCGACATTTGACGTTATTCTCATTGTGATGCTTTGAAAATAGCTTAAAATCCACAATGAGGTAGTAAGCGTTTACTAAAATGTAATTGTGTATTAAACAAAATACTTGAAGCAAATGACAAATTAAATAATCCTCTTTATCTAGATTAAAGATAAACTCTCTATTTTTTTATTTATTTTTTATAATGTGAGAGGGGTCCCTTCCCTCTGTGACAAGCTATTGGTTGAAAAAAAAAAAAAAAAAAAAAAAAAAAAATAGAGGATGGCTTAAAAGGGGGACATAATTCTACGCATTTTTTTTTTCTAGATCAACCCTTGTTTACTTTACTTAAATTAACAATGTTCAGTAAAGTCTTAATACCCTCTGCTCTCAAGTTGTCTGCTGGTCCTCGTACCTTTGCTACTTTATCAAGAAGTATTAGCAGAATTAGTCCTGGTAAGTTAAATAGGAAAGAGTTACAAAATATCATTTTTACTTATTCAGATCTCAATTTAGTTCGTTCTCTTATCCGTAATCAAGAGATCCGTCCTCGTATTTTGAACGATCTCAAGATCTCTCCTTATGCTTTCCTCCACACACAGTCTACAGCTCCTACTTCAGTCGCTGAGCTTGTCAAGGAAGAAATCAACGACGATGTTGTTCCTGCCATTGAACCCGTTGCTGTTGTCGAAAAGATGAGATTTGATGCCATTGAAGCTATCAACCCTATCACCCAAAGAGCTATCAAGCAAGTATTCAAGTATGAGGAGATGTCTGCAGTTCAAGAAGCTGTCTTGATGAAATTACCCAACGAAACCGATATGTTTGTCAAAGCCAAGACAGGTACTGGTAAGACACTTGCGTTCTTGACTGCCGCTATCGAGACTGCTGTTGCCGGTCAATCTGCCAACGATATGAAGCACTTTGAAGGCACCTCCATCATGGTTATCTCCCCTACCCGTGAACTTGCTAACCAAATTGCTGATGAAGCTCAAAAGTTGGTCAACTATTATCCTTTCAAGGTCCACTGTATGGTCGGTGGTGATTCCAAGAGACGTCAAATCATGAACTTGGAACGTCGTCGTTGTGATATTGTTGTTGCTACCCCCGGTCGTCTTCAAGATATGCTCTCTTCCGTACCTCGTTTCAAGAAGATGTGCGAGAACTTGAAGGTGCTTGTTTTGGATGAAGCCGATCAATTATTGGATATGGGTTTCAAGGCTGAACTTCAACGTATTTTGAGTCAAATCCCTGAGAAACGTCAAACTATGCTTTACTCCGCTACTATTTCTCCCGAGATCCGTAACAATTTGGGTAAATTTGCTCTTTCTCCCAACTATGACTTGATTGATACCGTCGGTAAGGATGATGTGAACACCAACATTAACGTCAAGCAATCCGCTTTGGTTGCTCCCTATGGTGATCAAATGGCTCTTATCCGTAACACATTGGAGACCCATGAAGGTGCCACCAACGGTAAGGTCATTGTTTTCTTGCCCACTACCAAGGCTACCATGGTCTATGCCAATGCCTTCAAGAGATTAATGCCTGATCGTATGGTCTATGAGATTCATTCCAAGAAGGGTCAAGATCAACGTTCTCGTATTGCCGATAAGTTTAGAAACTCCAAGGAATCCAGCATTTTGTTCACATCCGATGTCTCTGCTCGTGGTGTTGATTACCCTGGTGTCAAACTCGTTGTTCAAGTCGGTGTTCCCTCTACTCGTGAACAATATATCCATCGTCTTGGTCGTACCGGTCGCGCTGGTCGTGAAGGTGAAGGTATTATTGTCTTGGCTCCTTTCGAAGAAGCTTTCTTGCACAAGGAAGTTGCTGATCTCCCCATCGAAAAGGTCGAATCCGTTGCTCTTACTCAACAAGAAATCACCGAAACCAATGAACTCGTTACCAAGTCTATTCACTCTATGGAAGAAGATATGGTGAGAGAAATTTATACCGCCTACTTGGGTTATTACTCTGGTAGAATGCCCATGTTGGGTCAACGTCGTACAATGGCTTTAACCGAAGCCAACAAGTTTTTGGAAGGTCTCGGTATTACAGAAATCCCTCATTTGAGTCCTCGTTTCTTGGCTCAACTTGGTTTAAGTGGTGCCGGTGGTGGAAATGATCGTGGTGGAAACCGTGGTGGTTTCAGCCGTGGTGGTGATCGTGGTGGATTCAGCCGTGGTGGTGACCGTGGTGGATTCAACCGTGGTGACCGTGGTGACCGTGGTGGATTCAGCCGTGGTGGTGATCGTGAAGATCGTGGATTTAACCGTGAACGTCGTGATAGCTTTAGCAGCCGTGATGATAGCTTCGGTAGCTTCAAGCGTCGTGATGATTTCGGATCTCGTGATGGTGGCTTCAAGAGCCGTGATAACGACCGTGAAGGTGGTTTCAAGAGTCGCGATAACTTTAACCGTCGTGGTAGCTTCAACCGTCGTGAAGACAAGTAAACAACTTGACAAAATCCCCTCAAAACCCCTCTCCATCTTTTATTTTTCTCTTTTTAAATTTGGAAAAAAAATTATATAACTTAGAAATTTCTGTAAATAACATTTTTATCCCATTTTCCCTTTTTCATTATACTAAATAAAACCTTAAACAAATTATTTTAAATCACTACTATTATTTTATTATTATTATCTTCTTTGTTGAAACGCAAAAGGTTGTCCAGGTGTAGGCACACGCTGTTGTTGTTGTTGTTGTTGTGGAAGAAGAGGAGGAGGAAAAGGTGGCTTCGAAAAGAAATTTAATTGTTGTTGTTCCAACATACTCACAAGAGGAGGCCCATGCGTATCTTTTAAGTCTTTAGGAGGTAAAGGAGATACCTTCACTAGACGCCAATTATCTTTGGAATAGGTAGGTGTGATATTTGCATAAGGTGGTAAATTCTCGGCTTTCTCGGTTGTAGGGAAAGAAAATATTTTGTGAGGTGGTAATGTGCCTCTGTAGGCCGACTCAAACATAGGCAAACGTTCCATCGTCTCTTCTATAACCACATTATTCGTTGTCGCATTGGGTGGTAATCTCGCCAACATATTCGTCATATTGCTTTCTAATATTTTGGCTATAAAAAGATCACGGGAGGAATATAATATATATATACATTAATTCAAAACCCCATGGATGATCACCTCTCCCCTTAAGCAAAACACTTACCAATCTCAATTTCCTTTTCATCAACAGCTTTCCAGTCTGACTCCTTTCCATCCGTAAATCTAGTTTTTTGATAGTTGACAAGTTCCTCTAATAATTCACTATTTCGCTCTAATTCTTCATTCACATTTTCGGGTGCTTTATCCATGGCTGCTTCAATCACGTTGATATCAAGACCTTGTTGTGCTAACCAAGATGCATTAATCTCTGTATCTGACTCCTTTTCCAAACTGGCGATAGATTTGGGTTGATTTTCCTGTCTTTTGTGTCTTTTTGCGGATCGTCCCATATAGGTGTGTTCATACGTTGCGTTGGCATTGTTGGAATCAGAAGCGGGTGCGAAACTCGAGAACGCACCAAAATCTAACCATTGGATGGGTAATATGGGTTTATCTTCATGTTTCAACGTTTTGGCGAAATATTTCGGTGGTGGTGCAACCACTTGCTTGAGTGAAGGCACTTCTTCTTCCCTCGCAGGTGGTGCCGGATGAATTATAATCTCTTGTACATTGGATGCTGTTCATTTATGAAAAAAAAATAAAGTTAGTTTTTTTTTTTAAATATATAAAAAACTTTTGCTCCCGCTCTTACGTAAATTAGTCAAAGGGCCAGCAGAAGAATTCTTTAAGGTCATGTCAGTAAAAGCATAACCATCAGGTGTAGGTCGAAATAAGGCGGAGAGCTGATATAGGGTTTCTGATTCTGTAATGGGTTGATTTAATCGTTTCGATTCGAATCGTAGGCTGTTTTCGGCAAATGCGTAGAGTTCTTTAAACGCGTCCATGTCTGTATGGGAGGAACGAGTGAAGGGTAAAATAGTCAACAACAACTCATCAAAATCAGACTAAAAGAGTAGATAAGTTTTCAGCGTATGTAACTCGTGTTTTTGATCTTTCTTCTCTTCCTACCTTTAAGGCATTTAGGTCCTTGTATTTTCCCTTGTAGACACGATCTTCAATAATGTCGAATGTGATGGCGTTTTCATGTCTTGGTGTCCATAACAGATATCGTTTATCCACACTACAAACGTTATAACCTTATTTAAAAATTCGCATAATAATAATAAAAAAACTAAAGTCATTGTATACTTTAAAATCGCCTCAAGAAACTGAACCATGATGCGTTGTTTGGGTGTAGGATCTAACAGTGCCTCTCGTTTCTTTTTGGCTTCCAAAAAAAATTTACGTGACTCAAGGGAAGATTCTTTCATGACGGTGCTGCTTTCCATTGGCGATTTTCCTGCTGTTAACCTCGTAGTTGGCATGATTAAAAAAAGAAAAGAAAAAAGATGTCGTTGTTACTTCAATTCTCCGCCCTTCATTGAAAACTAACTCATTTCACTTACTGTCCCGGTCAAACAAATAAAATTCCGAGCCGGCCCGTTCGAAGGTCATACATTTTTGAAAAGTTTACAAATAGTGCAGAAAGTTTATTGAGCGAACTAACATAAATGAACAGATGGACAGGTGGATTCAACCCGGGAATGTTTCGTTGAACCTAAGTTGAAGCACTTCAACGTTAAAGCAACACGAGATTCCTCAATTTTTCACCCAGACTGTGTTTGTCAAGGAATGTGCAGTCGGTGAAAAGGCCATGTCTCCTGTTGGAAAAATCTTTGTTGGTAAGTTAATCGCAAGAATAGAAATATGCTCCTTTAGTAAGGCCAACAATATCCCTTTTGTAATTTTTAAGAGCAATGAATGTCACAGAAAGCATTCTGGTAAGTAGTGTGGTGCAAAAAAAACGAACAACGTAATATCTGTTTAGGTTCAGTATACATGGATATAATGCTTTAATGTCATTTAATCAAAAGGGCATAGTTACAGATGAATAATTAGAGAGCGGCTTCCAATGATCTAACAGAACTACAAGTTTGTTCTGCATTTGTTTATATTCGCAAGGATAGCGAAGCCTGCTATCAGGTTTATCATTTTACGCAACATGATAGGAAAATCATGTAGATACTACAAGGCAAGGAGATTTGTTACAACAGCACAAAATCTAATTAAGAGTTTCGTTGTTACGCTTATGTCTGGACAAGTACAAATCCAAGTGAAAAGTAAGGTAAAGTACAAAAGTGATAAATAGAGGAAGCCCTTGAAAAAATCAATAGTTAGAAATCTATGATCATAATAAAAAATTAGTATACCTATATATATATGTTAATGATGTCTACATTTATATGCCTCAGCAACATTTTTTTTCTTCATAATTGGATGCTCAAACGTAATCAGCGTAATTGTAAAAAAAGATTTCACGAGTATTTTATAACTGATTAAAATTACTGTCTTACACAATGTTTTGCATGAGATGACACGATAAATTTTATGCATACATTTGTGTTGCTAACTTCTCGGTGTTTATCTCTTAACTGGTCGGTTGTGCACACTAAAGCTTCATTTTCTGTCTTTATATGAATACAGCCAGATTTCAATTGCATTAATGTAGACAAGATCTGTAAGCAAAGATTTTTTTTAAAAAAAAGCCTTGTTTGCAGCAAAAAGAAAGTATACTAGGTCAATTAGTTAATTATACCAAATTACCCTGTGACACTCTTGATAGTTCATCCATTAGCTGAATATTTGACTAGCATAATTTCACTTGTAATAGTAGTATTGAAGACATATCATTTTCTGTTATATATATATTACACATAGAGAGAGTAACTATTAAAAGATCAAGAGAGGCGTCCAAATAAAAGCAGGCGAAAATAATTTGGATAACAACGCGTATTTTACCTAAGCGAAGCGGAGGTCAAAAAATATGTAGTCTAATACGCCCTTTTTTTAAAAAAAAAATGGGTGATGTAATGATGGCTGGACAGCCAAGAATAAATAACAGCCTATCATTACGGTAGCGGAACTGAATATTAGCCAATCTTAGGGTGGTTTAACTCTCCAAATGGCTAGTAAGAATTTATATCGTTTTTTGGCTGAGGAGTATGAAAACATATGAAAATATAAGGTTATAATTGCCTTATGGAGGGGGTGACAAATTTTTTTTGCTTGAGAACACCCTTAGCTATTATGATTAAGGTAATTGGTATTCAAATTGGATTTTACAGTAACTGGGAATTAAATAAGCCAATTATGATACCAGAATTACGGTAGCGCTGTTTGTATGTGTTTGGCGTTGCTTAAGCATCATATCAACTCAGGCCACCTAGAATACTAGACTGTATCAATGTTTTGTATCGAGACAATTAAATCATGGAGCATAATTCCCTATAACTGAACCCTTTGAACTTTTTTTTATATGATACTTGTGTTAAAGATCGGATCTATTTATTCCACTATCATATTGTAAATCTAGGAACATTTGTCGTATTTGACGCCTAATTCCACGAATACAATTACTCTTATCTTGTCACTCAATTATAATGCATATAACCTATGTATTATAAGTACCATATTACGAATACATTCCTATTGGTACGACACGGTACTAGCTCCCTCATATGTCAAACTGAGATCAGATTACATAATCGTTCCTGGATCGGTCGAGTAGCTGCCGAATCTTCTAGTTTCTCATAAATTTATTTTAGTAATCCAATCAATGACAGGGTCATTGATTGGATAAACTATAATGCTCTAGAAGTGCCGGATATGGGTCAACAAGCTCCTTGTATATAACAATAAGCTATGTTTTATATGTAACTGATTTCTAAATCTAAGTCTACCATTTCCCAGTTTGCGGGTAAATAGTCAATTCGATCTGCACAGGAAAAATCTTGAAGTAATAATTAAATATAAAAAGGACCTCTATTTCTATCATGACAAACTCTCCAACTTATAAAAAGGATATTGTCACTGGCAAGTTTCAGTAGAAGTAATAGAAGAAAATAAAAATAGAGATTAAGATAAAAGACCTTAAAAAGTGAGCACCAGACTTAAAGTAGTCCACTTGAATTATTATGTTTTAAAGGAATATTTCAATAGCGATGTTTAGATGATACGATATTAGATAAGACGATTAAAATAAAATCAAATATCAGTGAGAATATATTCTCAGATGTAAGTGTAATAGTTTTCAGCAGATTTTTGTAAGAAAGCGTTATGATTGTAAAATTACCAAAGACATATTGTATAACCAAAAAGTGGAGGGAATAGAATTGGTATCAATTACAAAGACAAATACCGAAATTAGGTGAAGAATATTGATTTATCAGAAAAGAAGGGGAATGGTTCTTTCTTGTGTAACAACAATTAGTCTAATGCCTTTGCGTATTTATCAGACATAATCCTGTATTTATCTAGATTTGTGATCTCTACTATTTTTTTCTTACTCTACTTCCTTTATTCCAATCCTCTATCCTCTTTTTTCCCCTTTTTTGTAAGGAAGCTTTAAGAGACTAACAATATCTTCGTAAACACACATACTGTAAGTACATTATTGTCTTTAAGGACATATTGTCACATGTATTTGCTGCTTACACATCCCCCGCCTTTTTTTTTGTAGAGATATTTGTTGAAATGAGCCGAAACGAAAGCTCAAACAGTAGCTTAAAAAGACCACCGGAGAAAGAAAGTGATGAGGAAGACATACCTGGAATTTCCTCCAAAAGGTTGAAAATGGGGTTTAGGCCCTCAAAGTGGCTGAATTTTTATTCGGTTGAGCAAAACTTACGGTCTGAATGGGAGTTTGCAGAACACAACACCCAAGTTTTATTCTATAAATGCACAGGAAACGCACTCTCTTATTACAACAATAATTACAAGCTGCGTGGGTTTAAGGAAAACTGTCGCAAAACGTTGCTTTTTCTTAAAAATCACAATTTGGTAGTCTCAAAATCTGACCATAACTGTAGCCAAACAAACGCTATATTCAATAAATGTGAGCAGATTACGGATATTTTAAACAAAAAAAGTCCCAACCCGTTCCGTATCTCGTCCACTAAAAGCAATCATGAAGGCGAAATAATTCCTACAGGCCGTTTACTATTACAAACAATTAGTCAAACATGTTACTGCGGATTTGTGGTGTTTTCTACTCGTTGCTCTCCAGTAGTCATAAAACCGTATACAGACCCATCAGTATTACAGCTAAATGTAACTAACAAGGTCCCAATGCCTTTGTTTGTCATTTTGCATCACGCTGATTCTTTTCTGCCTCAAAAAACGGGTTGGTTTCCATTGGTTCTTTTAAATCATCCAAAGCCCATTGATAGATTATTTATCTCTAAAAAAATCCAACCATCGACTCATATTGTGACGCCAAAAAATCACTATGTTGCCGAAAGAAAAGAACCTGGAGAAAAAGGGAAAAATGCCGCAAGGTCGAATACGCTCAATATAATCTCTGACGAAATCATTATTCAAAACGTAACAAACAAAGTTAACTCTATATATTTTAATCAATGGATCAACTTGAACGAAGCTGAGAAAGAGGCTGGTGTTAATTCGTTTATAGACAGTCTAAGAAACAAGTATAAAAGTCTTCCCCAAGGCGTGTTTTCTTCGGTCCAAAAAGTACTCGAACAGTCTATCTACGATAAAAGCAAAATACCTAGCAGTAGAACTTGGCTTACGGCAAGATGGAATAGGATAAAAAAAAATAGTCATGATTTTGATCTAGATTATTTCTTATCTCAATTCAGTGACTATTTGGCTTCACGAATCCAAGGTACCTCTTCCGAGGTTAGTGAATCTAGTGCCCTCAAACCAGAAGAAGAAGATGATGATAATCAATCTGACGCTGATGGAAACGACACATTTTCTTTGGCTGAAGAAAATATAACAGAAGAATACCGTACCTGTACTATGACCTTAAAAAAAGCTCTGTTACCATCAATCGACTACGAGTTCTTCAAAAACACCATCCAAGAAAAACAAATCGAGGTTCACAACATAGTAGCTAGTATGCAATATGTATTAGAGATTCTGAATAACTCCTTGCTGAACGGAAGTTTCAGTTTATGCTTAAAGTCAGATGACGCTAGTAGTTTTTTTGATTATTCTTCCTTGGGGTTAGGAAATGAACTGGGAGAATCCGCTTCTGATCAAATTGCCATTATAAAAGAGGATGTGCATCAGATAGTTAAATCGGAAAACACTTTTTCGCCACAGTTCTTTTACCAGATAATGTCTTCTTGCATCGGCGACAAGAAAAAAGAAAGAATAAAATCACCGTAAGTTCCTTATGAACTTTTTATTACTTTCAATGTTATATCTGTTAACATCTTTTCTAGTATAATTGATTTTTTAGATCAAAATATGGACAAGGCAAAAAAAATAGATTATAAAACCTCGGCTTTGACTGGATCTGCCTTAAAAAAAGTACATACTTCATATAAGAATATGTGGACACTTGATCTTTTTAAAAAGGATTTAAGAACCGTCATCAACACCGTTTTACGCATTCATTTTGCAAAAAACAGGTTTAGAAAATCAAATTTGGAGAAGCCAAAGGATGTGAAGGAGTCGAATATCAAAATCAAGAGTTACAAATCACTAAAAAAGAGAATGTTAAAGCGTCTTGAGTCCGAAGTTTTAAAGAGATCGAAAGGGAGTATGCATGTCTTGTCACAACTCGTAGATTACGTTTTCAATTCTAAAGGTAATTTATGAACACATAAAAATATTTATCTGGGTTTTAATAGTAGATTCGTTCTATAGACACCTTGATCAGTGAGCCTCTACCCAAACACTCATCAGTTTCTGAATCCTCGGAATTCCCAACTGATAATGCTAAATCAATAATCGAAGATGGATCTGATCCTCTATCTGAAGGTAAACATCCTGTGTAGTTAGGCATGGTCTTGAATATATAGTTCTAACCTTTATACAATACGAAAGACTCAAATACTAGCGACTTAAATAGCAGCACCATTAGGGCATTAGCTGCTGTAATATCAATGTTGGCTTGCTCAGACAAAATTAGTCATGCTGTGACGCCGGAGTACTTCAAGAAACAGCTTTATGCGAATAAGCATGATATGCCTGACAGTGTATATATTACCTGCTCTAAACTAGTCAACGCTTTACGTCCGATATGTTTAAAAAGAGGAGAAAATGCTGTTGCGTCAAATTGTATACAAATGAAGAAGTTGCGAAATGTCATTGTTTTGTACGCGAGTAATTGTGGATATCGTATCAGTCCTAAACAGCTAAACTTGTGTAATGTATCCCATTATGATGATAAGGAATATGAATCTATCCATGTTACTTCCAAAGGATTGTACAGTTTGTTTAGAGCACACTATCATATGTTTCAAGAAGAGACCGATAATTCCGTTCGTAAATTTACAAGTGTCGCAAGTACAAGCTCTAATGAAAAGGAACTGTTTCGAAACTTTTTCAATGTAGACTACTTGCTAAAAAGGTTTAAACAACAAAACCTTGATCCAGTGTGGAGTTTTGATTATGTTAACATATACAACATTTCTTTCTTGGGCAAGAGAACTGTAAACAGTCAAACAACCACTCTTAAAAGTAGCTTTGAAAAAAGTAAGCCACATGAAGCTACCACTCAAGAAAAAGAGGACGCAAAAAAACTATCAGACGATATTAGAACTGATAAAGCAAAGCTCAAGAATCTTTCCTCTACGTTAAAAGTACTAGAAATCAAAAGGCTACAAGAGGCCAGCGCCTTTAGAAAAGAGGAAAAAAAGAACGGGTGGAACACAGTGCTCTACAGGGAGCTCAAAAAGGCAAGAGCTGAATTCAACAGCACATACAAAGAAATCGTTGACCTTGAAGCTACAATTCGACAGAACAGTACACAATTGTATGAGCTTAACAAGTTAATATATAACAAAAGAGGCGATACAATGAACAAAAGTTCAGATTTAGAAGATGTTGTATCCAAATTACGTTTTAAAGACGCGTTGGAATCAAACAGACTTGCTATCAACGGGATTGATCCAGGTATACATAGTACAGCTCTGGCTAATTGCACCTCTGCCAAGACAAATGTTATTTCAATTAATAGATACAGCGCTTTGAATGGTTTAATTGAAGCAGAGAATGTAGCTTTAGAAGACGATTATAAAGCAAGTGTGTTGGATATTACACCAACTTTTCTGCGCGGAGCATCCTTGTACAAAAACCATAGACGCAAACGAGAATCTAGAACGAAGAAGGGAATTACCACCCGCCCAAAGCAGTTACAAAAAGATCGTCTGACAAGAAAAATACGATCCGACATTCTCTTAAAGAAAATTATATCTAATCAGCGGAAGCAAGTCAAGAGTAAGACTATAGTCAATTTTGTCGGAAATTGGGGAGGAGATGCTACTAAAATCAAAGGCATCATTCGCTCAAGCTTGAAACCGGTGATCTCCCGATTAAGGGCAGTCGAAAATGATATGACTTTGACAGTCGATGAATACGGCTCGACCATCCACTGTAATTCATGCTTCAAAAAAATGCGTCTCCAGTGCCATCGTCGAGATAACATGTTCAAAAGAATCAAAGGGGCACTAGCTTGCTATAATACAGAGTGTCCTGCAAGATTGCAACGGCATACTACCGTAAATCGCGATGCGAACGGGGCAAAGAACATTGGCTTAATTGGATTTTCAAAACTAGTATCATCTGACGATAAACCGTTGCCGCCGTTTTGTCGCTCTAAAAAAAGCAGGTAAATTGGTAGAAACAAGAAATAAAAAAAATATGAAAATCCATACCGATCGTAACTATTTTAAACAGGTTCGACCTTGCAAATGAATTTAAAAAGTTTTTTCTTCCTGAAAGGAAAGAGAAACTACCCGTTTAAAACGGAGACTAATTTTTAACTTCCTTTATACCCGGTCCTGGCCAGTCCAGGTATGAGGAGAGCGCCAAAAAATGGGATAAGCGACCGAAGGGAAGGCCTCATTTTTTTTTTCTTTTTTTTTTCTTTAACGATTCACTTTTCACCATGACCATTAAAATATTAAACGCTTCAGCAATAAGACACTTGCACTCCGGTCAAGTTATCGTTGACATTGTGGCTATTGTCAAAGAATTGTTAGAGTAATGAGCTTTTCCTACTTTTTTTTTTTCTGTGTTCGGGAAACAACTCGATTGACCACTATATAGAAATTCTTTAGACGCTCATGCGACAAGCATTGACCTTGTATTCATGAACAATGGGTTAGAATTTGTTCAAGTAAATAAATTTAAACACATGTATAAGAACACTGTTTATATTATGCAAGATACTGATAAGTGTAACATAGATCAAAGATAATGGTGAAGGAATTGAAGAATGCGATCGCATATGCGTAGCAAAAAGACATTATACGTCGAAACTCTCAGAGTTTCATGATTTAGAGGTCATTCAAAGCTACGGATTTCGTGGTGAGGCACTGAACTCGATCTGTGTTGTTTCCGATAAAGTTGTTATCACGACAAAGACGAAGACTGATCCTATCGCAAAGCAGTATGATGTCAACAAAGAAGGGACCATATCGAAGTAAGTGTATTTCAATACGAGAAAGAAAAAAGAATTATTGACCACTTCTATTTTTTGATAGCGAGAAAGTTGCGAATACAATTGCTTCATCTGGAACAACTGTAACACTATACAAGCCTTTCTATAATTTACCAGTAAGACGACAATTGGCTCAAAAAAATGCAACAAGTACCATGAAGAAGGTTCAAGAGCTATTAACAAAATACGCATTGGCTCATCCAAATGTCAGATTCACTTGTACTCAATCAACAAATGCTGGCGGTAGAAAACCTTCCAACAATACATGGATCAAACCTATAACAGAAACAATAGAAACGAGTGTCTCCATACTATTTGGACCTCGTCTTGCTGATATGACTGAAAGATTTATTGAAACGGATGAAGAGGATCCGATACTAACTGTAGATGTTGTTCTTCCAAAAAAGAACTCTGGTAATATTTGATCAAACTCTTCCATATGTCAAAACTTTTACTAAGACACTCTATTTGTTTAGATCCGTCCATCGTCTTAAAGGGTCCGGAAAACGTATTTTTTTACTGTAATCAACGTCCGATAAACTATGTCAAATCTGAATTAAAAGACATTGTCAGCAATATTCGTGTTAGATATAAAGATGCTATTGGGTTAAATGTTGACAATAATCAAAAAATACCGTTTATCTATGTTGATATTCAGATACCTCCGAGTGAATATGACGGTACACACCTTATATACATTTATATTTTTGAGACTGCGGAGCAACTAACATCAAGGTTATGTAGTGAATGTTGAACCAGATAAAACAACTGTCTTATTCCATAAGAAAGATCGTATCTACAACATTATAAAGAAAATCCTGGATGACATCTACCCAACAAAAATGGAAAAGTTCTTTAATAAGTAAGTTGGACGCTACAAACGCAATATGAGTGCTTTCCCTAATGTATGAATTCAGACCCGATTCACAAGTAAGCCCTCCGTCGGTTATCCAAAAAAAATCTACCCCACCGACAAGTGATTGGAATACATCGATGCTCGAAGATATGGATCCCAATGTTGAGACAAGAAATAAAGAGAATACTTCTGGAAGAACTGGAATGGAAAACTGGCAAATTGACAATGCGTCAAGTAGTGTACCCGATAAGACCGTGACGACTATAATCAATGTCACTGATGATGAACCAGATGTATCTTTAGAAAATACCAGGATACGTATTGACAAAGTATCACCTGAAGCACCGCAAAAGTCCGTTGATCCAAAGAATGCGAATATGACAAGTTCATCTTCTGTCAACTCATCATCCCTTTTAAATAAGACCTCTAGAATTACAGATTTCATGCCAACGACATCTAAAAAACGTGCTCTTGAGGATGATTCTATTCACCGTTCGACAATCGTTTCTGATGTTGAAAACAACGGGCCTCAGATGATTCGTCAAGTACAAAAAGTACCCCGCATTCATTCGCCCCCACCCCAAAATGTGGGATCCCATAAACCTGCCCTTTCATCATTACAACAACTCCAAGCACGATCAGAAACCCACGTCAATCTACCAGGGCCATCTGAGCTTACACCACGCGAGAAGCGGCAGTCTGATTTGTCCTCACGATCATCTTTGACCCAAGCACCGAAAAAGTCTTTACCGATCGTTACTAGGAAGGCCCCTCATATGAACCAACTATGTAATACATTGAACCAATCCTTGGTCGTTGATTGCAACATAGAGGATGTGAAAGCGACGTATCCTCGGCGAAAGGAAATATTGTCGGAGAGCTACCGTATCCGTTTGCAAGATTATATGGTCATGAACGATTATGATAGAGTCGGCCAAATTACCAAGTTATTAAAATCACCACCTGGATTAGAAAAACATGGATTATCATTCTACACCCGAGCAAATCCATCTGTGATTGACAAACATAGGCATCAGATCTGTCAATTGGGGGTTGTCAAATTAAAACCACTTTACATTCATGCTATAGTCAATAGACTAGCCAAAGAACACAAAATCATTTGCAAAAGAGCATTTGAAAGACCCGTACAAATGTACTTGGACCCACAAGATACACTTTGTCCCGTTTTGTTAAGTCTGAAAAGTAAGGAACAACTTGTAGATGATGATCTTCATGGACAGAAAAAAATTACGTATAGTGAAATCGTGGATGACATTATCGTATGGAATGGATTCAAAGCCAGATGGCGTAAAGGTATTTTTTTTTTTTTTGTAAAAAGAAGCATGTATGATGGGAACTTATTTTAAGATGCATATTTCGACATTTTAGATCTTTACTCTGGAAAATTAATCGTACAACTCACAGGGATTTATTCGCTTGGATCAGGATATGGTACTGCTGATTTTAGGGAACTGCTTTCGCTCATGGCCGATTCACGCAAAGGGGATTTCGTAAGACCGAAAAAGCTTATGGATCATTTGAAATCAATTGCAGAGGAGATCTTTAATACTAGCAAGCAATTGACAGATTATTCAATGCGAGACATAGAGAAAGGTTTGGAAAGTCTCTCTTGGGTCAAAGGAGACAATGCATGGGAGCTGGGTCGATCGAAAATTGAAAACGAAGTACTTGCTTGTACATTAAATAGCTTAAATTTATAAGGGAATTTTTTATAAAAAGTAGCTAATTAAAATAACGCATTTATCATGAAAAAAGTAAGATGTCATGTAAAATATAAAAGTTATCGGCTGGGATCATTAGACTTGTTCTTGTTTATGTTGTTGATAAGAGTGGTGTTGTTAGTAGTTAATATCCTACAAAGGAATAGTTTGGTAATTCCCAAAAAAAAAAAAAAAAAAAAATAGCAGGCTAAATTTAAAGTTGCGTTATTGACACATCCAAAAAGAAAAAAAAAAGGTACAGATTTGACATTCCAAATTAGGCGATCCCCACGTGTAAAAGGGATGGGTTTATACATGACAAATATGACAAACACACCCTATGGATAACACGATATAGTCTTAATTAAACTGAACACACACAGAATTAAAATAAACCACACTAAAATAAGTGATCCATCATGTCAAGTTGGGTATCTTGTTACACTTGTTCCCATTCAACAAACAACAACAAAATAAAAAGTTTTTCTTTTATTTTATTTTTTTCTCTTTTTCTCTCTTTTCCTTGCCTTTTTTTTTTGTAGAAGTCCCAAGCAATGTACAACAAGATTAGAAGAAGAGAGGATTCAAAAATAAACTACGCTCGCGATTACCTGGACCGTGACAGTGGTATTGTGACAGAATGTGAGTCGGACGCTGACTACCATCGTCCCCATTATATCTTTAGTGATGACGACCAGGATGTGCATCACGCTTTGAATCAATTAGGTGACATTCACCATATTCCACAACAACAACAACAACAACAGCAACAACAGCCAATGGACAGCGTGTACAGTTCACCCAGCTACTATACGAGTTTAGCAGACCAATCCGTGACGCTGATACGACATTATTTAAAAGACAGTGGATGGAAAAAAGTGTTGAAGCATAAGAGCGGCACAACAGTCTATATGCTTCAAAGTGCGGTAGAAAAGACAGCCTTGTTTCGAGGTGAAGCTATAATTCAAGGGTTTACCCCTCAGTCGATCTTTTACGTCATTGGCATGCGAAAATTATGGGATGAGCAGTAAAGTTTTTTTTTGTTTCCCAGAAATCATAAAATGTGAACCTTTCCCCTTATTTTTTTTTTTTTGTATAGGTTTGAGGAAGGAAAACTGATTGATAATTTGAATGATACGACTTCATTGACCTATGAATCTTACAAATCCACCACCACTTCAAAGTAACGTGCAACATTTCCTAATAATTTTTTTGTTGACACATTTTTACATATAGAGCATATGATTTGACTCTGGTAGAAAAAATTGAATGCTCCTCCGATGGTGAAATCCTATTTGCATGTACCAGTATTGATACAGCTAAAGTACCAAAGACACCTGGTAAAAACCGAAACCAAGTCAAGGTAAAACATACACCCCTTATTGATTTTTTCATCCTGAAAGAACGAGAAATAGTAACAAATGATTTTAATATCTACATTTAGTTACAAGGATGGATATTACGACAATTAAATACATCACCCGTGTCTACTAAAGTCACGTATATAACACAAGAAAATATCAAGGGTTGGATACCAGGTTTAACAAAAAAATCGTTAGCTCGTAAACCCTTGATTATTGCATCCATTGATAATTATCTTCGACAAAAATCACATCGACTTCGGTTGCAATTACCTCCTACATCATCCACATCTACTCTACATACCACTACACCATCTAGACTATCCCCCCAGTAAGTAATTTTTTTTTCTTGAAGAAGAAGAAAGCCGACTAACCCTAGAATGTTATAGAAGCATACTTCAACATAATAATAATTCCAGTTCTTCCAACAATATATCGATTATCACACAGACATCACCTACTTTAGGACCTTCCTCTTCTGTAGAAACGGTAGATAAAAAATACAATACCATCATCCTCTCCAACCCTCCACCTCGTATATCCTCCCTTGCCAGCAAGAACTCAGGCAAGACAAAGCATATATCCTTTGCAGATGAAGTTCAATTACACAGTCCACCTTCTACAAGTTCTTCTTCTTCAGCAAGGTCTTCCTTGAACGATGAAGACACACTTTCCGCCTCCACCGGCAGTCCTCTTCCTCCACCACCATTGCCGCCAGTGCATCAATTATCACCGATTCATGAAGTGTCTCCTAGTTCACTTCCTTTTTCAAGTACGACAACGACGGCCAAGAAAGAGTTTAGTAGTACGAAGGCAGTGGCGGGATCTAAATTATACCCGGCGAGTCGACATCGTGTGGAGCGCAAGCAATGCCTGGACCAGTTGAAAAAATATGCGCATAGTGATATGAACGATTGGAAATTAATTGGTGAGAGAAACGAGCGTACAAAGGTGTATACGCAAGCAGTGGAAGGTAGCAAGTTACCCATGATGCGTAGTGATACAACATTTTATGGAACGTGGACACCTGAGCAAATCTGTTCTGTTGTTCAATGTTTTGGAGCGCGAAAGATATGTAAAGTCAGAACGATGATTTGCCTTAGAAAAAAAAAAGAGAGTGGGATACTGAATGTGACCGAGATTTTTCTTTTTTGTTTTAGGGGACGACTATTTTGAAGATGGACATGTGGTAGAAAGATTTTCACAAAAGGAGTACTTGATCTATATGGAAATGAAAAGTTTATTTCCTATCCAAAGTCGAGATTTCTCAATCCTGTCGTGTATTGAAAGTAATGTGAATAGTGGTACAATTTATGTGGCATCCACCAGTGTTGTGGACGAGTTGATCCCACCCGTGTCACATCATATGCGTGGCACATTTCTAACTTATGGTTGGGCCTTGGAACCACTTCGATCAATACAGCATCGACTGATTGGCGTGAAAGCAACGTTTATTGCTCATTTGGAGATGGGAGGTGTCACACCTCTACCGTCCGCCATCTCACGTCTACTAACCAACGAACTCCCCGTGTGCACAGACCGTGTACAGAATTATTTGAGACAGCATGGCTGTCCGCCTTATATTCGACGCGTGGCGGGTAAAATTACGTTGGAAGCGTTTGATGAAAAGGAGAAGCAATACACAATTCATTTTACAGCGAAACATGCACCATCAGCCAGACAATATCGGAGTCGTAACACGAGCGTGTTGGAATCCATGTGGTGTACAGACTTACGCACGCATCCCAGCATGTACCCGTTTGGGTACACCATCGAGAGTCAGCCGAAGCATGGTGTACGCGTGGAGATGAGATCGGATGCGATGGGGATGAGGATTTATACGGAGAGAGAGGAGATGGATGGACAGACGGTGACGGTATGTATTCGACAGAATCGTGAGTGTCTACCCGGTGGAAAGCCAATGTTTCAGTGGAACGGGACTGTCTTGTTGAATGGAGAGAATGTGGAAGAGGAAGAAGAAGTGAAGACGGATGTTGATATACCAACGATCCAAGGTTGGTTTAAAAAAAAAGGAGGGATAACACGGATGTATGTTAATTTATCATTGGTAGAAGATAAACCGCATGATGATAGAATTGAACAACCCAATAGCAAGGTAAAAGGACAAAGAGAGAGATAAGGAAACCAAGTTGAATAATTGTTTTTTATTGTGTGAATAGGACGGACGAAGAAACAGCCATTTAGTGATTTTAAGTGATGATTTGACTTTTACAGGACATCAATTTTCTTTTGTTATTTTATTAATGGTGATTTGTTATTATCTTGGTAAATTCTCTTGTCGTTGTTCAATCTAGTGTCTGCTATAAATAAACGACTGGGTAGTTTTTTCCTTCGCCCAACAAAGCTTTTTTTTTTTGTATGGCATTTACAATAGGGGTTTGTTTTTTATTTTCTTTTTTTGGGTGGAATGGCATATGACACTTGTGGGATGCCGAGAGATAAGAGAAAAAGATGTCAATGTTTTGAGCACAAAAGTGTGTATGTGGGACAGTATTTTGTGAATTGAAAATTGCACTTCTTTGTAATATATTCTAGGCAACCGCATGTAACTAGGGGGGGGGGAGGTCCGTAAAAGGAAGATCGCGTATGATGCATGAAAGGTAATGTGAGTGTAATAAAATCCTTCGACCCTCTTCCTTTCTCTCCCCAAAAGTGTCTCATCATATGCGTGGAACATTCCCGATTCTTTCTTATGGAGTTCAGTGTGTGTGTGGCATCTTTTGTTGGAGCCACTTAGATCAATCCAACACAGGCTTTTCTCTTGTTAGTAATCTAAATAAGGGATATATCACACATCTTATCTATTGTCTGCTGACAAGAAAATAATGAAATCCGTCTGTGCAGTGTACATATTATTAAAATGATTATTTATTATTATTTCCGTCGTGTAGCCGGTCCCTCCGTGAAAAAAAAAAGAATGTATGTAAAAGCGTATGGATGGTAAATAAAACGGCTATCGGTGTAGATGTACTTTAGCAAAAATAAAAAAAAAAAGAGATAACTCTTAGTTGACACAAATAAGGTTATCCATGTGGTGCACAGATCTTTGGTATCCCCTAAAAATGTTAATAAGCATGTTAACCCCATTTTAAGATAAATGAAACGCAGCAGATCAAATGACAGGCTATTACAGCTGGCTGGGCTGGGGCTGACCTGACTATAGGTCATAAAGCCAAAAATGTGAAAATTAGGGTTTTTTTTTTTTTTATCGAACCGGATGGTAAGCCGGTTTATATATATAATTGGACGGGACAAATAGTTATTGTTTGACCAAGTTCATAAATAGTGTGAAAAGAACATATCACATGGTTTAGGGGAGCAAAACCCAACTCCAAGGTAAAAGAGCATAAATTAGATCACGGGGTCAAATCTGTGTGCAACACAAGCCAAAAGAAAAGAGAAACATGCCTTTTTATTTTTAATAATTGTAAATGAATTAGATAACTACTTTTTATGGGAGAAAGGGGGAGGTCATTTATAATTACCTGATAATAAAAAAACTGTAAACACGGTAATCATGTAGTATCTTTTTTTTGTTTCTTGCCCATATTATGAAAATTTATGTAAAAAAATAAAAAAAAAAAGGGGGGGGTCACAGCTACTCGTTTAATGCTTTTTTTAAAAGCTTACGAGCCTTCTTGAGTCGCTTGATCTCTTGGTCAAGATCTTCTATTGCTCTTTTTGTGCTCAACTTCCATTCATTATTGGTGGAAGCAGGCTGGCTAGACGAAGCTTCACCAAAAGCAGGACGAGAGAAAAAAAGAGGTTCGTCTGAGAAAGACCCAACAGAAGAGGAAGAATGCTCGGCAGACACAGTTTCAGCAGACAAAGACCGAGCATTCAAAGGGTTCCTTGTAGATGACAAAGCACCAGCCGCTAAAGGAGCACCAGCCGCTAAAGGAGCACCAGCTACCAAAGGAGCACCAGAGGAAAGAGGAGCAGTTGATCTTGTCAAAGATTCAGCTTCATCACTTCCAACCAACAATCGACTCACCTCTTCAATCGCCTCTTGTTGACCACCAAAAACTGCACACGTTTGTGCCTCAATTGGGCGTGGAAGAAGCAGTAGTGACTTCAGATTTGTCATGTGGTGTGGGTGTAGGTGTTGTGGTAGGATATCTGACAACAGATCCGTCAGGATACTGCATAGGAAGGACGGAAAATTGAAGGTCATTCAACTTGATACCCTTTTGATTATACAAATTATAAAAGTACGCGGCGCCTTCGATAGTTGTGAAGTGGAGGTAACAAGTGCTAAAAAGAAAAGAAAAATTAGTAATCAAAAAAGACTTTGGTTAGGATACATACTCTGATCTGACATGTTTCTGGATTTCGTTCAACGGCTTGAACCTTATACCATTTAACACCTCTTGAGCTTGCCCTTTGGTCATATTCTTTAGGCTGGGGCTTGTAAGTTTAACTTGTTTTTGAGTTTGTTGCAACCGGGGCAGACCATTCTGAAAAAAGAAACGTCCGTCGTGTTTTTTAAAAGCTTGTAAAAAGCGAAGATAGACGAGCAGGAATAAGCTCGTCTATCAGGAGTACCCCCAAGGCGACGTATCTTCTTCCTCCAAAGTTCATGCTGATTAAAAAAAAAAAAAAAAAAAAAAAATTGGATTTAGTATAGATTTGTAATATTTATAAATAGTTAAAGTACCCAAATTGAACTTGACAGTCTTTTGATTTCCTTGGATAATCTATCGATAGCCTCTCTTGTTCTGCTGGCCCATTCTTTATTTACGGGCGTATTATCAGATACTGATCTAGTGGAGGCTGTAGCGGGTGTGGCGGCGGGTGTGGCGGCGGGTGTGGTAGTAGGTGTGGTAGTAGGTGTGGCGGCGGGATAAGTGACAACAGTGCCATCGCGGGATCGAGTGGGGTGTACAGTAAAATGGATGTTGTTAAGGCTGAGCCCCTTTTCATGATAGCTATTATAAAAGTATGATGCGCCCTCTTTGGTCGAGAAATGAAGATAACAAGTACTAAAAAGAAAAGAAAAATTAGTAATCAAAAGAGAATTTGGGTCAGGATACATACTCTGATCTAATGTGCTTTTGTATTTCCTTTAAGGGTTTAAATTTAAGTTTGTCTATGG
Source organism: Mucor mucedo (assembly GCF_025094135.1). Classification (NCBI taxonomy): domain Eukaryota; kingdom Fungi; phylum Mucoromycota; class Mucoromycetes; order Mucorales; family Mucoraceae; genus Mucor; species Mucor mucedo. The sequence continues at coordinate 44,696 of NW_026252428.1, read as the reverse complement.
TCTCTTCGACTTGCCCTTTAGGCATGCTTACAATAGTGGGGCTTTTGAGTTCAACTTGCTTGTGAGGCTTGTTACATCCTTGACACGTCATTTTTTATATAAACTGGTATTACGGGAAAAAAAAAACGTCCGCCGTGTTTTTTAAAGGCTCGTAAAAAGCCAAGATAGACGAGCGAGAGTAAGCTCGTCTATCGGGAATACCCCTCAAGGCGGCGGATCTTCTTCCTTCAAAGTTCATGCTGATTAAAAAAAAAAAAAAAATTGGATTTAGTATAGATTTGTAATATCTTTAAATAGTCAAAGTACCCAAATTGAACTTGACAGTCTCTTGATTTCTTGGTCAAGGTTTTCGATCGCTCTTTTTGTGTTACCTTTCCATTCATTACTGGTAGAAGTGGTGGTAGCAGGTGCGACTTGGTTATGTAGGTGTTGCGGCGGAATAATTGACCACAGTACCGTCAGGGAACTGGGCGGGTAAGATGGTGTAATGCATGTTGTTTAAAATAATACCATTTTCATGATAAGCGTTATAAAAGAATGCTGCGCCTTGAACTGTTGAGAAGTGGAGGTAGCAGATGCTAAAAAGAAAAGAAAAATTAGTGATCAAAAAGGAATTTGGTCAGGATACATACTCGGATTTGAAGCTTTTTTGAACCTCTTTGAGCAACTTGAACTTTATGGCACCTAACGCCTCTTTAATTTGGCCTTTGGTCATATTATTGCATCCGAGACCTTGCATACGAACTTGTTTCTTTGGCTTGTTGCAACCTTCACAGACCATTTCAAAAAAAGAGAAACTTCCGCCGTGTTTTTTAAAAGCTCGTAAAAAGCGAAGATAGACGAGCAAGAATAAGCTCGTCTATCAGGCGCACCCCCAAGGTGGCGGATCTTCTTCCGTTGAAGAGTGGAGGTAGCAGGTGCTAAAAAGAAAAGAAAAATTAGTATTTAAAAAAGAATTTGGTTAGGATACATACTCGGATTTGAAGTTCTTCTGAACCTCTTTAAGTAACTCGAACTTAATACTACCTAAAGCCCCCTTTAGTTGCCCTGTTGTCATATTTTTACAACTGGGGCCTTGAATACGCTCTTGTTTGTTTGGTTTGTTACAACCTTCACAGACCATTTCAAAAAAAAAGAAACTTCCGCCGTGTTTTTTAAAAGCTCGTAAAAAAGCGAAGATAGACGAGCAAGAATAAGCTTGTCTATCAGGCGTACCCCCAAGGCGACGTATCTTCTTCCTTCAAAGTTCACGCTGATTAAAAAAAAAAAAAACTGGATTTAGTATAGATTTGTAATATCTTTAAATAGTCAAAGTACCCAAATTGAACTTGATATTCTCTTGATTTCTTGGTCAAGATCTTCTATTGCCCTTTTTGTGCTCAACTTCCATTCATCACTGGTAGAGGTGGTGGCAGCAGCTGCGACTTGGTTCTGTGTGGATGTCTGTGTGGGGGTCTGTGTGGGTGTGTGGGTGGTTTTATGTGTGGGTGTAGGTGCTGTGGTGGGATATCTGACAACAGTACCGTTAGGGAACTGCATAGGATTAACGGTAAACTGAAGGTTGTTCAAGTTGATACCCTTTTCATTATAAGAATTGAAAAAATATGCTGCTCCTTCAATTGTAGAGAAGTGGAGGTAGCAAGTGCTAAAAAGAAAAGAAAAATTAGTAATAAAAAAAGACTTTGGTTAGGATACATACTCTGATTTGATATGTTTTTGCACTTCGCTCAGCGGCTTGAACTTTATGACACTTAATGTTTCTTGTGCCTGCCCTTTTGTCATGTTCTTTAGGCTGGGGCTTCTTAATTTCACTTGTTTCTGTGGGTTATAACAACCTGAACACACCATTCTGAAAAAATAAATGAAAAAAAAAAAACGTCCACCGTGTTTTTGAAAGGCTTGTAAAAAGCCAAGATAGACGAGCGAGAGTAAGCTCGTCTATCGGGCATACCCCCAGGGCGGCGGATCTTCTTCCTTCAAAGTTCATGCTGATTTAAAAAAAAAAATTGGATTTAGTATAGATTTGTAATATCTTTAAATAGTTAAAGTACCCAAATTGAACTTGATGGCTATGTTCCTGTACTTTACAGCCAAGTACAGGACATAACGCCAGTTCTTGGCCATCCATAAGGCTCCGTCATGGCAATGCATTTTGGCAAGGCAAGACCAAAAGGTTTTCCCAATGCCTTCACTGTACTTGACCTGACAGCGTGTAGCATTGTCTTTAGGCACGGGAAGACAGACAAACCCAAACAGTCAGAACCTGGGGGGAAGTTAAGCTAATTAAAAAGTTGTAAATTATTAGTAAAAAAAGAAATTTGTTAATTATCCATTCGACGTACCCTTGATAGCTGGCTCCCGAATTGCATACAATGTCGTACATGACATGCAAAAGGAACTCTCTTTCTACCAAGCCAGTTCTCAACAAAGGCAATAGCAGCCAAAAGGTTATTTGAACCTAAAGTAAATGAAAAAAAAAAGTATGAATACGCGCGTACTCTTAAAAAAATTGATGTAGTATTACCTTTCCGCGGAATTCATGACTGCCAATTAAAACACGGTATCGTGTCTTGCGCAGCCCACTGCCAAAGACACCACACAGACAGGATTTAGATAGCCTAGGTGCGGGTTATGGTGCACCGAAGGCTGCAGAAGGTACACTTCAGCCCAAAAGACTACTCTTCACGAGGATTTTCATAATAAAAAAAGATCGCAGAGACTGACATGCACTGCTCCTGGATGGGTGACCAAAAGGAAACATATCCTACTTCTACCAAAGCAATAGTCAGCATGTATTGCACAAGAAGGATCCTTTGATTTCTTTGATTTCTTACCAACTTTTGCGTAAGTATAAAAAATGAAGACGCGAAACAAAGAAAAAAAAATTGATAAATTTTTTTTTTTGGGAAATGTCTAGACCTCCGTATTTTTTTTTATACCACTTACAGCAATTCTGGCTAAAACCAGCAGGCCAGTATGAATACAACCCTTCACAGTGAAAACCACTGTTATTCACAGCCTGTGAGTTCCAAAAAAAAGAACTCAAGAGCCCTGCTTGGGAGGTCGCCCTCCTACAGCAAAAACCAGCCGCAGCTGCAATACCGCAATAATATCTTTTTTTCGGTTTAACGTCTTTTGAAAGAAACAAGAGTCACTATTAAACTAACCTTTTGACGTTATCGATTACTTTCATACGATAGAAAAAGTTAAGGGAAAAGAAAAGGAAAAGAATAAAGTGTGTGAACCAGCTTTTATTTATAGGCTGATAAATAAGAGCTTATGTCAGAATAATTTGATTGATTGTTTCATCATTTATTATTTTTGGGCCTTTACTTAAAATAGAAACATATTCAAAAATCCCATAAGCAAATCAAAACTTGGTAGTTGTCTATCTGCGTTCCAGTAGTAGCTTGTAATGACAGTGAAACAGATTTTATAAAAAACAGAAATCGATCATCCTATGAAGTTTAGCCGATATGGCATGTCAATTGACGTGAAGACCTTCACGTGATTCTAAAAAATACGGAGTTCTAGACATTTCCTTTTTTTATGGGATCAGTCACAAGAATTACGTGAGCCAGAGAACCGACATTACATCTTGTTTGGCATGCCCGCATGACTTTCAAAAAAAAAAAAAAAAAAAAAAAAAAAAGCCAGTGTACGCTGTTTGGCAAGTACTTTATCAAGTTTTTTCCTTTTTTCAAAACCCAATATTCGTTCTGCTTAGTGGTGGTAGCTTTAAACAATTGACAGGTTTGTTGGTGGTAGCTTCAACCTCGAAATATTTTTGTTTTTTATTTCGTGTTTTTTTGCAGTTGTATTTGGGGGGTAATTATGGTAAACCTTTCGATTGGCCGGTAAATATATTTTTTTTAATGCAAGTAAAAAATAAAACAACCGCCTTTTTTTTGATTTTTAAAACCCCTCCCTTTGATTTTTTTTTTTTTTTTAATTGGCTGGCCTTTTTAGCCGTTTGGAACGATAAAGGGGATCTATTTATATTTTTTTTTCTTTCCCGTGCCTTTTTTTTTTATTTCTCCCCCTTTTCTCTCTCTTTTTTCATAAGTTCAATTTGCCCGTGATGACAACGTTTACACCACTCGTGCACAGCAATAAAGAAAACGAATTGAAGCCGACAACATTTCCATTTCTGCAATACAGTTTTGGACAGAGGATAAAGACGAGTCCATTTCCTCCTTTTTCCAAACTGTTCTTTACAAGCAATTCAAAGTCCAATCGAACCATTCATGATACCTGTCGTATCATTCATGATGAAGAACTTTGCATGTTTTCCATCCAATTGGATTCGAAAGGAACCACAGGTAAACCATTGGATCAAAATAACCATTATTCTTTTTTTTGCTTAAAAAAAAGTTTTTTTTTTCTTTCTCTTTTAAAAAAAAAGCTGCCATTTGTTATTTACCGACTACTATCAAAAACGTAATTGAAATATACCACATTGTAAGCAAAAAAAAAAAAAAAAAAAAAAAATTAAATTCCCCCCTCCCTCCCCCCAAAAAGATTTTACATAATTTGGGTTAGTAGACAAGATTAACACTTAAAAATCACACAAAAACACATCAAATCAAAAGGAAATCCCAGTTTCTTATCGACATCAAGGTTTGGGAGATAAATTAGTGAAAAAATGTCTGGACTGGGCGAAAGAGTCTGGAACATTGGTCATTCCAACGTGTGCCTTTGTACAACGGCATTTGGAATTTGTAGGGTTACAAAACTATTGTGCTTCCACTCTGATTTTACCAGATGTTTGAATTCTCCCCCCTTTCTCTCTCTAGGCACTGTACAAAATCCACTTTTACATGTATAAAAAAACAGGGTTCACACTTTTCATCCGTGCATCATTTCCCTCCTCCCCCCAGCTTATCTTTTTCTTTCTTTTCCTCAGCCGGACAATAAATCATGACTATTAAAGTGTTATGCCCCCCCCCCTTTTTTTATTATTATTATTATTTACAATGGTAGATGCCCCCCAATGACAACGGGGGAAAGATACTCATAACAAAGAGCTGCCCAAATGAGGACATCTTTCAACATGCAACCAACCAGGCAGCGTGGTAACACAAGATCTATAGCCCTCTTCCCCACCCTTTTTTGGGAAGTGAGTGACACTCATTTATTTTAATCAGAAAAAGAGGGGACGACGACAAAATCATTGCATTAAAAAAAGACATGTTTTGCATGGTGCATTTTTCGGGGGAGTTTATGCCGCTTTCCAAGCCTTTTCTTTTTTTTTTTAAAAAAAAATGGGTATTTTAGTCAAAGGGGATTTCCATTGTTCATGTTGTACGGATGAATGATATATAAAAATCGTCAAGTTTCTAGAAAAAGAAAAAAAAAAAAAGCATGATCTTGAGAAAAAAAGTCCAACTTTTTTTTAAGAGGGAAATGCAGACGTATCAAGTGACGCACTTGATACTTGAGCCCCAATTGTCTGCTATTGTATTATTATTATTATTATTTTGCCAGTAGTGACATAAATAGAAGAGAGAGAGGTTGCCCATATGAAAGATATATCTGGTAAATTAAAAAAGAATATTTGGTTTTTTAAAAAAGTAATCTATTTTTAATGTAGTTTGATGTGACACAAGGAAATTACATACACCCTTCTCCCCCCCTCCTCGTTTTTTTTTCTCTTTTTCTCTCTTTTTTTTTTTTTTTTTTTTTTCTTCTTCAAACATATATATATATATAAAGAAATGACGACTGTAACAGCCTCAGCGCCGATACAATTTACAGAACCTACTTTATCCAGAAACCGATCCTTCCAACAACAACAACAACAACAAAAGAGATATCATACACAACATATTGGAAACTATGTGATTCATAAAAAGACGTTAGGGTCAGGCAGTATGGGAACAGTGAAACTAGCAGAGTGTTTATCTGATAGAGATCATCAGCAGGTAAAGAGAGAGAAACGCAACCAACAACAAAAAAGAATATTTAAATTAACAAAAAAAAAAAAAGTATGCGGTGAAAATCATGCCCAAGATCAATTTAGCTTTGGTGGTAGGTGATGAAAAGAATAAGGATCCCAAGGACACACCCAGAGAACGAGAACAACGAACAATAAGAGAGATGGCCATCATGCATTTATTACGTCACCCCAACATATGTCAATTAAAGGAATGGGTAGTTCAGGGCGATCATTATTACATGTTTCTAGAGTATATCGAAGGTGGACAATTATTAGATTATATCATCAGTCATGGTAAATTACGAGAGAAACTTGCAAGAAAGTTTGCAAGACAAATTGCTAGTGCATTAGACTATTGTCACCGAAATTCCATTGTTCATCGAGGTACGTAACAAGAAAAAAAATGCATCCTTTTATTGTGTGCACCCCCCCCCCACCCCCACATCCCTCTTCCCCTTTTGCGCGTTTCGATCTTGCCCAAAAAAAGAAAAAACCCTAACCCTAATATATCATAATAGACCTAAAGATTGAAAATATTCTGATTACGAATCATGAAGAAATCAAAATCATTGATTTTGGACTATCGAATATTTATTCACCTTCTCGACTACTCAATACCTTTTGTGGCTCACTTTATTTTGCCGCACCTGAATTATTACAGGCACGAAATTATACGGGACCTGAAGTCGATGTCTGGAGTTTTGGTGTGGTATTGTATGTATTGGTATGTGGAAGAGTTCCATTTGACGATACAAGTTTACCTGCACTTCATCAAAAGATTAAGGCGGGTGTAGTAGAATACCCTGACCATCTCACCAAAGGTACGCAGCATGCTTCATTGCGTTTATATAAAAAGCTAAAATAAACCCCCTCCCCCCTCTTTTTTAGAATGCATTGATTTACTTTCCAAGATTTTAGTGGTCGACCCCAAGAAGAGAGAGACATTATCATTTGTCATTCATCATCCATGGATGAACCGAGGGTACGATGAACCGATTTTTAATCATTTACCGCATCGACAACCGTTAAAATGGGTGGATCCACAAGTCATTGCAGGTATGCAAGGTTTCGGACTGGGTTCACCGTCAGAAATCCAAAGCAAATTGGAAAAGATTATTTCATCCACCGAATACCAAACAGCGGCTCAACAAATCGATCAGAATTACCAACAACAACAACAACAACAGCAACAAAAGAGTCACACCGTTTCCTCCATGAACGACAATACGAATTCATTGACGCGATGGCGTCGTACCATCTCCATTAAACGTTCATCACCACCGACCGTGGTTGGAAAAGATGATCCACAGTCTTTACCCGCCATGTATGATCCCTTAATCTCCATTTATGCACTGGTGAAGGAACGTCGTGATTTCGATGAAAAGGTATCTCTGTTACAAAGGGGTGGTTATCAATCCCCTGTTCAATTAGGACGATCCGCCAGTACGTCCTTGACCACACCTTCGCATGGTATCAATAGTGAGATTCGACGACGTAAGACGGAACGTGTACCACCTTCACATACACGCCATCTTTTCAAGGACACCACCGAGACAGTGGATTGGGCTGCACCGCATGTCAATAGTACGGGGGACACCAAAAAATTGAATAACAACGGGGGAACAATTTTACAACGTAGTCGTAGTGCTGCAAAACGAATTGGAGCCATGTTACCAAGTAAAGTCAGCGGTAATGGTGGTGGTGGTGGATTGAATGGTTTAAATGAAGATGTATTTCATGTGATTGAAAGACAAAAGAGTCGTGATTCATTACCGCCCCCTGCGGCTGCGTCGTCATCATCATCATCGGGTGTAGAGTTGAATTATTCGTCTTCTTTAAAGAAAAAGACCATTCATTTATTACGATCGAGTTCGTTAACGGATAAACAACGACGACAACAGGGTAAGAAGACGATGATGGATGAGGATGGAAGACCTGCTGCGACTGCGGTGGTGCAGGGACGACTGGTGGAGGAAGGATTGACGGTGAAAGCACCAGTGACGATGAGCACGCATCCCAAGAGCTTGTTTAATTTTAATCGACGCCACTTGTTCAAGATGACGACCACCGAGATGCTCAAGAATATTCAACATGTGTTGCTGAAACTGGGTATTCAATATCGATTGCAAGAAGGGTACACGTTGAAATGTGAATTATCAGATTGGGGACGGTTGATAAGAGCATCGTCTATGATGGAGGAGGAGGATGAAGGTGTGGTGGATGGCGTGGTATGCTTTACATTGATGATTTATCAGGCGCGATGGGCAGGAGGTCGATTAGGTGTGAAAGTGTTGGAGGCAGAAGAAAAGGATGATAAAATGTATCGACAGATCTATCATACTATCTTGAACGAACTTGGTTCCTTTTAAATCTTATAATATTTAGCTATAATAAAAGCAATATCACTGGGGGGGACTATTTCCCAGTGAAAAAAAAAAAAAAAAAAAAAAAAAAAAAAAACGCGCATGAAAAAGAGAGAGAGAGTTTTCGAGTGATATTTTAAACTCCGGTGATACAAGTACTGCTTTTCTTTTTCTTTTTTTTTTTTTTTACTTACCCGGGGGAGCGCGAAAAATTAAAGTGAATGCGTAATAACAATATTTTTTTGTTGTTGTTGTTGTTCTTTCATCGTATTTGCTCAAATGACTAGTCAACCCATCACGCAATTTTCGTGTATGTATTTAAAAAAAAAAAAAAAAAAAAAAAAAGTTTACCGCTGACGAAAAAAAAAAAAAAAAACCTCATCATGTAGTTCGTTCACAAAAGGAGCTTACCATTTGGGATGGATATCCTGAATTCAAGGCTGTCAATAACTTTAAGAAGTATGTTGCTGTATAAAAAAAAGAGAGAGAAGGAGAAAACTAATTTTTTATGCTCGTTAGACCAGACATGAGTAGCCGTATGTTTCATTATAGCAGATACGGTCATGTCTACGCCTACTTGACCGGTGAAGGGTAAAAAAAAAAATGATGTTAGAATGTATATGAGGAAGGAGGGGGGTTTACTAATGTAAAATTTGTGTATAGTGTCAAAGTATTTGATGCTGCTACATTGGCACCTCTTTGTGAGATCGAAAGAGCTAATGTCATTGACTTTTGGCTTTCACCTCAAGGAAGTTATGTTGCTACTTGGGAACGTCCTGGTAAACAAAAAAAAAAAGTTTTTTTTTTTTTATTATTTTACTAAAAAAAAAAAATAATTGTTCTTGTTGTTTGTATAGTCAAGCTTGAGGATGGTGCTGGTAGCCACAATTTAATGATTTGGGATGCCAAGACAGGAGAACAAATTGCTGCTTTTTCTCAAAAGGCCCAAAACAACTGGTAAAGGATTTTTGAAAGGAAAGGGGGGGGGGGAAAGGATGTGAGCTAAAATATATATATATATATTTATACAGGAATTTCCAATGGACTGATGATGAAAAGTATTGTGCTCGTATGGTGACTGGAGAGATTCAATTTTGGGAAACCAAGAGTTTAGGAAAATGTAAGGCATTTTAAAATCAAAGGAGGAGGAGGAGGAGGAGGAGGAGGAAATATGCAGGATTGACACAATTGATTTTATGTAGCTGTTTGGGCCAAACTTCGACTTGAAGGTGTTGCTCAATTCTCTTTGAGTCCCGGTAAAGCACCTGCAATTGCAGTATTTATTCCTGAAAAGAATGTAAGTCGGACACAAGAAAAGAAAAGGGGTTTTGTGTGTTGATTCTGTATATATTTTTAATTAGGGAGCACCTGCTATTGTTCGTATGTACAGTATCCCTAATTTCAGCACTGCCTTATCCAACAAGACGTTTTACAAGGCAGACCGAATTACAATGTACTGGAACGATTTAGGTACAAATTTACTTGTATTGACCATGACGGATGTGGACAAGTCCAACAAATCTTACTATGGTGAGACCAATTTGTACTATCTTGCTGTGGCTGGTAACTTTGATTGTCGTGTTGCTCTTGACAAGGAAGGTCCGATTCATGATGTGACTTGGGGACCTGATTCGAAAGAATTCATTGTATGTTATGGTTCTATGCCTGCCAAGACCACCTTATTTGATCACCGTGCCACACCCGTATTTGACTTTGGTATCAATCCTCGTAATTTCGTTAAATACAATCCTCAAGGCCGTACCATTTGTATTGCAGGTTTTGGTAATTTAAACGGTACAGTGGATCTTTGGGATCGTAAGAGTTTAAGAAAGATCAATACGTTTGCTGCATCCAATGCTTCTCATTGTGAATGGTCTCCCTGTGGTCGATTCCTCTTGACAGCTACTTTGACCCCACGTCTTCGTGTTGATAACGGATTTAAACTTTGGCATCATACAGGTACATTGATCTATGAAGAGTCCGTGGATGAGCTCTATCAAATCGGATATCGTCCTGAACCTGCCTCACGCTATCCTATGCGTTCCACCTCTCCTCCTCCTAACCCAATCAAGATCCTTCCTACCACAGGTGGTGGTGCAAAGGCAAGTGCAGCCCCCGCCGGAGCTTACCGACCTCCTCATCTTCGCGGTAGTGCTACACCTACCTCTCTCTCTGATAGAGCCGCAGCCCTGGATGGTATTGGTAGATCGCCTACTTCTCAACGTAGAGTGGTGGGATCCAAACCCAATGGTAAATCAAATCATAACGGAAGATCTCCTGCATCACCAGCAGCATCAGCAGCAGCAATAAAGCCTCAAGAACCTGCGATTAGTCCTGAGGAAAAGCAAAAGAAGATCCGTAACCTTGAAAAGAAGTTGAGACAGATTCGTGATTTGAAGGATAAGATGAGTCAAGGAGAAGAATTAGCTCCTGCTCAACAACAAAAGCTTACAAGTGAAGTTTCTGTGATGAGAGAACTTGCTAATCTTCATCTTACCGATTAATAGATAGATAGAGAGAGTGTATGTGTGTATGCGGGGAAGACGGAGGGGGAAAATAAAGATAAATTTTTTTTTTTATTTACTAGTGTTGATGATAATTACCATGTACAATCAAGTGATATGGTTTATTGATGGTTTGTTTTCGTTTATCCACTTTTAATTGTGAGGCGACCGATTGGATATCATTGTTTAATTGAGCGAGAACTCTTTGGGTTTCCCCTTTAAAGGGATCTTCCAACTGAACTAAGGGTCTACTATCGATTATGTCATTCAGTGTCTCTTCGACTTTACCGAGGCGTGTCTCCAGTTTATCAAGACGGGCCGTCAGTTTGTGTAGACGTGCCTCGAGTTTAAACAGTGAGGGTCCTGAGGATTGTTTGGCTGTTTGCACAACGGGGGAATTTTTTTGTGAGCGACCCATTCTTTTTTTTTTTTTTTTTGAGGAGGGGAATATGTATGAAAAAAAGAGTTCTTTTTATTTTATTTTTGAAAATATATATATATATATATATAACAAAAAAAATCAACTTGAATTTAACATGTAAAAAGTGGTTTCCAATTAAGCATGGTGGGAGATTTTATTTTATTTTTATTTTAAATTACTAGAAATGTTGTAGGAAAATAACTGTCTTGGCTTAAATGGAAGGGGAGGAGTATCATCTTGTTTTGTAGAATCATGAAGTTTACAGAAGGAAAACTAGATAAGAGGGTATTTATAAATAGTGGATGGAATCATTGGAGATAGATGAAGCATAAGTTAATTTAACAACTGCTATCTAACCCTTTTTTACAAACCAATTTGAACCACTGACAGATGTTTGAGTCTCTTTTTATTTATATATAAAGCTATGTAAACTACTGGACTAGTGTTGGTGATAAGGACCATGAACTACAATTTTGCCTATTCTAACAACCGACTGCTTACGACGATCATGTCGAAGGTTTGACTTTTGAATCAAATGAGCCATTCTAGTCATACGGATATCGATTTCTTTTTCGTGACTGCAAGTGATCTTTTGTAATGTGTCTTCGAACCGCTTGAGGATTTGCTCTAATTCAGCTTCGGTGGGCCAGACAGGTGGAGTAGGGTTTCTGTTAGACATTGAATCTTTTCTAGTATTTGACATGAGAAAGAAACCAGGAAGGGGAGGAGGAGGAGAGCTCTTTTTTTTTTCTTTTTTTTTTTTTAAAAAAAAAGATAAAATGACATCGGCAGTTTAAAAAAAAAACTGTCAAAAAAAAAAAAAGGGTAGGATGAAATAAAAAAAAAAGAGTTACGCAATGTTGTGGCGACACCAACTTGTCAAGTCATTTGTACGAGTTCATGGTTCTTTTGGGTCATGCAAAAAATGCGATTATCTCACATGTTGAAGATGCGAACAAAAAAAGTTCATTATCCACACACATATTTTTTAGCCAGTCAATCTCTCTCTCTCTTTTTTATTTATTCGCAATTAAGAACCAAAACGTTTTTAAAAAAAAAAAAAAAAAAAAAAAAAAAACTATATTATTTACACTACGAATCTATCGAGAAGCGTACTACGGAAAAAAAAGGATTAGATTTCTAAAAGGAGGAATGGACAGAGAACTAACCTTGTCGACATATTCTTTCACGATTTTGTTAAATTTGGGTCTGTTGGCATTATAGATTTCAGCGATGGAAGCGACTAGAGCATCATCTGGGTTAGGTGTTTCTAATAATCCAACGAGTGCTTGCAATACTAAAAAAAAAAAAAAATGAGTTTTCTTTTGCATAAACAATTTTTTCTTTATTCTTACCGTTGACTAATTTAGTGGCTGGCTTCCAAACATCCGGCTTTAAAAGATCAACACAAATAGCACCATCTTCATCAATATTAGGATGATAAATTTTGGTAATGAATTTCATCTATCATGGGAATGTTATCAGCCTAAAAAATGAATTGGGTAGTTTAACCATGATTTTTACCTTTGGTGGTTTGAATGGATAATCGGCAGAGAATGTAATGTCCAGCTTGAAAAATCCACCTTGATAAGGACTTCCTTGCTACATAAAAAAGATTGAATACCTTGTTGTTTATCTTATCAAAAGTATACTTTACAGGTCCAACCAAAGTGGCTAAAAGAAAGAAAAAAGAATGAGACTTTTTTTTTTTTTTATTGTGCCTTATCTTGTTTTTTACCTCTCCAGTGAAATAAGTCTTCATCTACAGGAGCTGCACTCACATTAGGAGGAGGATTCTTTGTTAAATCAGCTAATTCCTACACACACACACACAAAAAAAAACTCGTCATTGAGAACAATGTTTCATTCTACTTTCACTTTTTTCTTTTTTTTTTTTTTTACTTTTTGAATTCTCTTTAAAGCCATGTTTTTTTTTATAGCGGGATGGAAAAAGAAAATAAATAAAAAACGCGGTTTTTTTATTTTTTCATTGTTAGGTTTTTTTTTTTTTTTTTACACCTGTGGACAACCCCCTTTCCTGTGACGCGCTTTTTACCTTTAAATTGCATGAAAAAAAAAAGGGGGGGGGGGACTGAGCAAAAAAAAAAACCAGCCCACTTTTTTTTTGGGTGCAGCGCCAAATCTTATATTGATCTCGTTACTGAGAGGAGGTAAAAGGTAAATATTTTTTTTTGTCTTTTTTTTCCCCCTGCCACCACCTGTTATAAGAAGTGAGGGGGAGGGAAATGTGTCATTGTATTATAAGATAATTGGTAAGATATATAGAGAGTAAGTAGATAAAGATGGGGGGGGGGGCTTAAGGAAAAAAAAATAATAATAATTAAGGACGACCAGCGTCAAGTCCGTTAGAATAAGTATTCTCACGACCATAAGGATCGGTAGAGTTCATATTGTATAAGCTAGTATGATAATGTGAAGAAGATTCTTGTGAATTGGATAATCGATCTGTTGTTGTTGTTCCAGCAGCAGCAGTAGAGGAAGGGGGAGCCCAGTAACCATGTTTGGGTTCGGTTTTTAAAGCCTTGTCATTAAAAGCCGACGTATTATTTTCATATAGATGTGATGAAGGAGGAGGAGGAGGAGGCACAGAATCCTATGAATGATTGTTTTTAAAAATCACCCCGAAAATATAAATAAAAAAAAAAACTTACGGTTTGGAAATAAGGTGCGGGAACCTGACCTTGAGAAGGAGGTGGATGACTAGCATAGGGCGATAGATTAGAAGAGTGAGGTGGCATCATGGGAGAGTAAGCAGATATAGATGAATATGGATAACTATTGTAAGGAGAATAGGGACCAAAATCACTGATGGGGGAATTAGGTAAGCTTGTATTATATCTATTAGTAGGTGAACTTTGTTGTTGTTGTTGTTGTGGATGATCTGAAGAATCATTTGAAATGGAGGAATCATTATCCATATGCTTGAATCTTGTATGAGAATCAGCATAATGACCAGGACTACGACCACGTACAACGAGAGGGGCGGAAGTACATGTAGCGACACGAATGGATTCACCACGACTGCAGTTAGCGTAAAGATCCACGACAATTTCATAATACTGTTGAGCCGCTCTACGTTTCCCATTGTTGGCTGTAGCGGTCTTAAACTGAAGACGTTCAAAGGTGACGATATTGTGATTGGATCCGACAGAGGCAAGATGGAGGTTACCACCAGCACGTACAGGACGTGGTTCAGGTATCATTTGTGGACCTTTATCTCTTTTGGGTGTATGTTGAACCAACTCAATCTTCTTGTCATGGTTTGTCACACGAGCACAGACACCAATTGAAAAGTAATCCACCGTTAAAAACTCTTGTGTATCTGTCTTTCTTAATAAACAGGGTACCTCTGCATTTTGAAGTAGGTAGTTCATCCCATGCACATCAAATGTAGAACTCACTTGAAAGTAATTTCGGCGATAACATGTCCAATCTTGATCTGCTCTAAAGAAACCTCTATCCATTTTAGCATGTAATTGGACTTGGTAACTGATGATGAAAAAGTCATATCAGTTATAAAAGAACATACATACACACACACACATATATATAGAAACACATGTCTTATCCTAAATCTTTACCTGTTGGATTGATCCATGTTACATAAATCATGAAGCTGCTTGGTACTGGAAAAGGTAGGTCCCATCTCAAACGAAAAGATGGATTCTGTTCTTCTTCTTCGAATAGGGCCTGCACTTGGATATGGATTTGAATGAAAGGTGGTGGTTGTGAAATTCGCGGGTCTTGAAGGAATGGGAGGACGTCGACGAATCAAGTTGGGTGAAATGGCTTGTTTTTCATTTGGTGGAGAAGTTAAAGTGGATTCTGGTCGCGGAGTCTCGGGTTGCGAGATCGACATTAAACTACAGGGAAATAATAAAAAAAAGTTAGAATCTTAAGCGCGTGCGCGTGCGTGAAGTGTAAAGCTCAACTCCCCCCCTTTCCCTTCCCCCCCCCCCAAAAAAAAAAAATTGGATGGGTGAGGATGTTGACCCCGTTACTTACCCTTGTTGTAAAGGCGGTGAAGCAGGTTGACTCGTAGTGTCATTCTTTATCACTCCCTCGTTTGCATATTCGCCGTTATAAGAATAAGGCATATAGTTGGTCATTCCGGTGTCGAGATGAAGAAAGTAAGAAAAAAAAAAGAGAGAGAGAGAGAAAAAAAAGGAAAGAAGGGAAAAAAACGAACAATAAAAAAAAGAGAACTAAATATAACCGGGAAAAAGAAAACTAATATACACACACACATTCATTGAGCCCAATATTCAATTTTTACCGTCCTTGAACACATGACAATAAGATTTTTTTTTTTTTTTTTGGTTTGATAAAAATGGAAACAATTACTTGTTTTACAAAACTAGGATACAGTAGGCGCACGGTTGTTTTTTTTTTTGGTTGCTCCCCCTTTTTTTTTTAAAAAAAAACATTGCATGCATTATTTAAAAAAAAAAAGGGAACAATGAAGAGGCTGATGTCGTCATGGTAACCGCCCCCTTTTTTAAGATTATTATGTAAATAAAATCATGACTACGCTGTTTATATACCAGGTCATGATTTTCTTTTTTATAATAGACTAGACTTGATTCAATATTGTATAAATAAAATAGAGAGAGAGAGAGAAAGGGGGGGGGGAGAGAAAGAGCAATAAATACATCCTTTAAAAGGGTTTTAGGCACGTGTGTGGGGGCAGAATCGAACCTCCTCTAATAATTTAACCGTTTATATATAAAAAAAAAAGGTTCTTTGGGAAAATCAAGAGTACAATACTGTATTACCAAATCATGTATAATTTAGGTGGGGGGGGATTAGAGAAATCTCATCAGATGACTTGATGGTTTTAAGGTTCTCATTTAGTTGGCAATAAGTGCCTTTTTAGGTATTTTGACAGAGTGCGTGAAATCCCGTAATCCAAGATGGCGTGTTACCACCACAGCCATTTTTTTTTTTTAAAATTTACCCTTTTTTTTTTACTGCAAAGAGAGAAAAAAAAAAGGCGAGACGGGAGATGAAGGAACCCTTTTTTTTTTTCTTGTTTGCACCAACAAACGTGTGTCATCTCTCAACTATCCCTTTATTTATATATTTTTTTAAAAAAAGTATCCGTTAGAACACCATATTGTATACATGACCACAATAAGTAGATCCTTTGTGATCAGATAGTAGCTATCAAATAACGGGTTTAAATGCAATCATTGCCAAAAGAAGAAGGCTTGGAACCACTTCCCCTCCTTTTTTTTTTTTTTTTTTTTTTTTTTTTTTTGCTGTATAAAGGGTCATCGTCTCTGCTAAGACATATATAAAAAAAGAGACTTAACTGTTTAATGGTTAGTATCACATAACTTTATAGCGTCTTGGTGTTTCTGTAACGCTAGAACAAAAATATACTGTATATCACGTTATTCACACGCAACGAGAATAGAGTATTTTGTTAGGTCTCTTTCCCATTGCATTGAGCTAATGGTTTCGTCATGAAGGTCCGTTTTTTAAACGTATAGCACAAAGCCAAAAAAAAAATAAGCTGTTGAACCCTTGATAAGCGGTTCTTTTTTAAAAAAGAAAAGAAAAAGTTTAAGATGATACTACTGTGTACAAAGAGCACAAATAGTTTTTTTAAAGGATATTTTAGTTTTAATGAAAATTAGGTTTATGCAACAAACTTTTTTTTGATTGGGAGAGCGCTCCCTGAAAGGGTTCATTTTTATCAGGTTTTTGAGAATACTCTACACATGAAAATGTTTACATTTAGAATGTGTTTTTACAGATACATGGTTGGAACCATTTAAATGACTGGGATTTTACGCATTGAGCTCTTTATCCCCCGAGCAATCACGATGCTGTGTTACCAGAAAACAAAAGAAGCGGGGTTTTTTTAGTATGGGGGGGGGAGGGGAAGGGGACGACAGAGGGAGGGAAGGGTGTGATTGAGGAGAGAAGAATGTGATTGAACAGTTTACTTCTGTAAATTGTTTTTTTTTTATTTTCATTTTGGTTTAATGAAGTGTCTAATGTTTATTTAGCAGGCAGTCTGTTTCCAAATACGATTTGGGTTGGTGAGTGAGAGAGAGAGAGAGGGGGGGGGGAAAGAGTTTATTGAAAAGCCGCAATACCTTTTTTTATTTATTTATTTATTTATTTTTTTAATTTATCATGAATTGGTATGCAACATTTTGGTATAAATACAAAAGTCTCTAAAAAAGAAAAGCAGTTCTTGTTTTGTCTTTTTCTCATACATCCCCTGTCACAACTCTAAAATAAAAAAAAATGAATAAGCCATTACCTATCAAGCCACCTCGAAGTATGAAGAAGCAACCGGTACGGAACCCTACTTATTCCTTGTTTGATACCATGACACCTTCTCTTGATTGGTTAAACACAAGCAAAAGGAAGCATTCTTTTTCATCCTCATTTGAAGATGTCACAAGTACTGACCACAAGGATGGAGGAGAAGGAGGAGGAGGAGGAGGATTTTGGCGTCGTGCATCCTTACCCAATTATTTCACGAGTGTCAAACAAGATTGTGACCATTCGATGTTGAATGTTTGTCAAGACTGTATTACAAAGGTATGCTTTTTTCGTGTGTGTGTGTGTGTGTGTATAGGTTTCTTTTTTTAATTTAGAAAAAAAAATAAACTTTTTTTTTTTTTAGGTTTCATCACCTTCCTCCTTTACAACGTTTGACTTGCCAAAAGAGCCTTCGTTTACTATTCCTCCCTTTCTCGACTCCTCCTTTTCTCCTTGCTCTTCCTTCATTTATCCAGATGAGGCCTTTTTTATTGGTGATTTATTGTCGCCTTCTACTTCTTTGGATTCTTTCTCTGACCTGAATACATTTTATTGTATAAAAATCACCAATGTAAAAAAGCTTAAATTATATTAAGTTCCTTTTTATCGTAGTGTATACTAACATCTTACCATTTTTGTCTTTCTTGCGGTTAGATTCCTTGGGATATCTCTCAAAAGGATATTCGATTATTTTTTAAAGATTTTGAATTTCCATCACCATCGTTACATGCTCAATCCATTCATGTAAAAAAAAAAAAAAAAAGATTTGTTTTTTTTTTTTTTTTGGTAATTTTCTCTTGAATCCTAACGCAAATATATAAATATATAGATTATGATGGATCGTATGACGGGTAAAACGTTATCCTGTTGTTATCTCGAATTTATGACTGAAAGGGAAGCACAACGAGCGATGGATTTTGGTAACCAAAGGATGTTAAAAAACCGACCGGTGACGATCCATCGGTGTTCCAGTGCGGAATTTTTGTCGACGACCTTTCCCAAATGGCAAAGTGGGTTTATGGGCCATCGAGCCAACGAGCCAACACAAACCGTATTTCAACCGTTTATCACGTCGGAAGAAATGAATTCCATTCTGGTGATCTGTAAAAATTATAAATTGCATTTTTCAAGAAAGTGTGCCGAAAGACCGTTTGAAAATATTATTTCCATTGTCACCAAATATCCTTGGGAGAATGAATGGGTGACGGTGGTACAGAAGGACGCTATTTTTGACATGCTGAAATCCTCCATGGGTAAATATTTAGCCTTTTTTGTACATACTTTTTGAAGACTTAAAATAACCACTTTTTTTTTTTTGGCGCAGATATTTTGAAATGTCATTTGGCAAAAGAAGTGGTGCATATTGATGATTCTTTATTACACAGAATGGCAAGAGTGGGTATTATGTGTCCTGCTTTTACAGAGCCACAAAAAACGAGTTTACTTCAAACTGCTCATATTAAATGTCCCATGATGGATATCGAATCTTACATGTTAAAATCAAGGCCGCTGCCATTAGATCATTCATATGTCCATGTCACCACTGCCAACACATCCTTACTCGATATCTTGAATGCCTCACCTAGTGCAAGCAGAAATGAAAGCGATGAAGAGAGTTACTTTTTTTGTGAAAAAGAGGACGATGAAGAATCCTTTTGTCAGCTACAGCTTGTTCAGTGAGAGAGAGACAAAAAAAATCCTGCAATTTTTTTTTTTTTTTTTATATATATATATATTTATTTAAGCATTTGTTGATGTATTAGAGGCCCCCCTTTTTTTATTATTATTATTGGTTATTGCGGCGAGGGAAGCTGTATGTTGGGAAACTTTTGTTTACACTTGGTACATGTACACTAAAAAAATAAATTTGATTTTTTTAACACACATTGAACGTCTTTTTTCTAAAAAAAAAAAAAAAAAATATCATTTTAACTTTACCACTCGACTTCCTCGATAACCACAACAGTAAGGAACAATTAAGATTGCAAAAAGTAAAGAAGAAGAGGTTAATAACATGCGTAAATCATGATATCCTCCATCTTTACAGGTTGGACCTAAAGATTGTTCAATCTGATGTCTTTGAGCAATAAATGGAGGATAGATGGGATTTCCTTGTGCATCATAACCTTGTACACCTCGCGCTTCAGCAGGTGTACCACCCACCACACCAGGATATCCTTTACTGATATCCTGATTTTGTTGTTGTTGTTGTCGTTGACGTATCTGTTGTTGCTCCTTTTCTCTCGGTGTGATACCCGTACTACTATTGACATTGTTGTAGTCTGGTAAGACGGTATTTTTATTATCATCATTGATGGATTTGAAATCATTTGTATAAGGTGTCTTGACGTCAGACATGCTAAATCTCGGTTGGTCTTGTGTGTACTGTTGTTGGATCGCATTGTATTGCTGCTGGTGTTGCATGCTCATCGTATTTTGAGAGGGAGGCTGCTGAAAGTTATTATTGTTCATTTAGTGTGTGAAAAAAAAAAGAGAGAGAGAAAAGAAAGAAAAATAGTTAACTATGATGCAATAAAGTGTGTGAGTAGCAATGAATCAAGTCACAAAATACTAAAACCAAACAAAAAAAAAAAAAGCTTGTTTCAACACCCATTATGCTTTTTGTTAAATAAACAGATAAGTGCCCTTTTCTTTTTCTATTATTGTAACAGAATCAGTAGTTTGAAAGACGATAGCAAATTGATTGATTTATGCTGGCTAAAAAAAAAATATTTGAATGATAAAATACCGTACATTGTTGAATGATGAAGGATGCTACGCGTGTCGAGATAGTTTTTTCTTTTTTTTTTTGCATGAAGTGAAATTAGTGTCGGTATTTACATATCATAAACATGATTGGCTTAAAAAGTGATACGCAGCGGTGTCTAAAACATTTACTTTTTTTTTTGTACAGCTTTTGATATTTATGTATTTTCGACACGGGTGGCATAACATTTTGTGATGAAATTTGAGTGAAAAAAAAAGGGGGGGGGCCTTAGCATAATAGCATTGCTTTTTTTTTCTTTTGCCTGTATAATACAAGCCAAAGTGTGTATTGTTGCTGCTGCTATAAATTGAGGGATTTATGAGAAACTCAGGACCACTTTTATCAGTTCGTGTTCTTGGGTTGCACTACTTTAAGCATTTTGAAATGAGAGAGTGCTTTCTACCTTTGTATGATTTGTAATCAAGCTAGTTACAATAGGGTTTCTATCTTTGTACAAAAAATAGCAATGTTACAGCACAAACCGACATGGGGAATGTGATATAATTAAGGAATTAGAAGTGTTGTACACATCTCTCGCGTCTGTGGGTTTATTCCTTGATTACTAATATGAAAGTTGTTTTTAGTGTTTGTTTTTTTATTCTATTTTTTTAATAATAATTACAAACTGCTGACTGTAATGTTTTTTTTTTACTGCATTGCCCATTATGCTTTGTAGGGTGTTTTCTTTCCCGTTTTAACAAAATCACTGGATGTGGGTTTTCCATGCGATAAGGAAGGAGGAAGGAGGAGGAGGATTTGGCACTCCCTCCTTCTTTGATGCTCCGAAATGGAATAAAAAAGAAAATTGATTGGGTTCACGGATAAAGTGAGCCAATGAAGTGAACAAGTGTGTACGTGGCTGCACCACCAAACAGCACTGAGTATTAAAATTCCAATTTAGTGTAATTTATACATATACACATAAATTCTTATTTTTTTTTAACATTTTCTCTTTTCTTTTTTAAACAAATAGAACTAAAATTCAATTTAGATATGGACAACTCGTTTGTCAAATCACCGGAAGAGGTGTGTAAATTCTTTCATGTGGATAGCACGAAAGGTTTAGACGCTACTCAAGTAAAGCAACAACAACAAAAATTTGGAAAGAATGGTAAGTGTTTTATTTACGTCTCTTCTTCTCTCTCTCCCGGATTATTAAATGGAATGGGTTATTAGAACTTCCTGAGGAAGAATCGACTCCTTTATATAAACTTATCTTGGAACAGTTCCAAGATCAACTTGTTCTGATCTTACTCGGTGCTGCTATTGTGTCTTTTGTGCTTGCCATTTTCGAAGATCAAGACACATCCACTGCATTTGTCGAACCCATTGTTATTTTAATCATCTTGATTGCCAACGCCACGGTGGGTGTCCTTCAAGAATCCAGTGCCGAAAAAGCCATTGATGCCTTAAAAGAATATTCTCCTGATGAAGCCAAGGTCATTCGTGATGGCACTTTACGTAAAGTGCGTTCCGAAGAACTTGTGCCCGGTGATATTATCGATTTAGTGGTCGGTGATAAGATTCCTGCTGATGCCCGTGTGCTCTCGATCTCGACCAGTGTATTCCGTGTAGATCAAGCTCTTTTAACCGGTGAATCCGTGAGTGTTGAAAAGCAAGTAGAGCCTATTCATGATGAAGGGGCTGTCAAGCAAGATCAATGCAACATGTTATTTTCTGGTACGACTTGTGTTATTGGTAAGGCAAGAGCGATTGTTGTGAAGACAGGTGTATCCACTGCTATTGGTGATATTCATACCTCCATTTCATCTCAAATTTCGGAAAAGACCCCTCTTAAGCGTAAGTTGGATGATTTTGGAGACTTATTGGCCAAGGTGATTACTGTCATTTGTATTTTGGTTTGGCTCGTGAACATCCGTAACTTTAATCATCCCTCTCACAAGGGTTGGTTAGGTGGTGCTGTTTATTACTTTAAAATCGCAGTGGCTTTAGCTGTCGCTGCTATCCCTGAAGGTTTGGCTGCTGTCATTACTGCCTGTCTTGCTCTTGGTACCAAAAAGATGGCCAAGCGTGGTGCTATTGTGCGTAGTTTACCCAGTGTTGAAACTTTAGGCTGTACTAGTGTCATTTGTTCCGATAAAACAGGTACCCTGACTACCAATCAGATGAGTGTGTCAAGAGTGGCTATGGTTGCAAATGCCTCGGGTGACTTGACTGAATTATTTATTGAGGGTACAAGTTATGAACCCACTGGTGATGTAAAGGCCGGTAATGGCCAGATCGTGACACCCGTATCGGATTCCGCTTTGCATGATATTGCCAAGGTCTGTTCTCTTTGTAACGATGCCCGTATTGTCTATGATGAAACTACCGATAGTTACGCCAGTATTGGTGAGCCTACTGAAGCAGCTCTTCAAGTGCTTGTTGAAAAGTTTGGTACGGTTGATACTGGATTTAATGCCACCTTGAATGCACTTTCCAAGGTAGAACGTTCTACCGCCTGTAATGACTATTATGGTAATCAATGCGAGCGTACTGCTACCCTTGAATTCACTCGTGATCGTAAATCTATGTCTGTTATTATCAACAATAACACCTTGTTGGTGAAGGGTGCCCCTGAATCTATCCTCGAACGTTGTTCTTTTGTTCGTTTATCTGAATCCTCTGCTCCTATTCCTATGACTGCTGAAATCCGTGAAAATTTAAATAACAAGATTCTTGAATATGGACAAGGTATGTCTCTTCGTTGTATTGGTTTAGCCAAGGTAGAACACATTCATGCGGAACAATTTAACCTTCGTGATCAAAGCAAGTTTGCCTTGTATGAACAAAACATGACCTTTGTGGGTGTGGTTGGTATGATGGATCCTCCTCGTCCCGAAGTGGCAGCCTCTATTGTCGAATGTAAAACCGCTGGTATTCGTGTTATTGTGATCACAGGTGATAACAAGAACACGGCCGAATCTATTTGTAGACAAATTGGTGTGTTTGATGTAGATGAAGATTTGACCGGAAAGAGTTATACTGGACGTGAATTTGATGCGCTTACGCCTGCACAAAAGATTGAGGCTGTAAAGCGTGCTAGTTTGTTTACTCGTACTGAACCTGCCCACAAGCAAGAATTGGTTGACCTGTTGAAATCGACGGGTGAGATTGTTGCCATGACAGGTGATGGTGTCAATGATGCTCCTGCCTTGAAGAAGGCAGATATTGGTATTGCCATGGGATCTGGTACCGATGTCGCTAAGCTTGCTGCTGATATGGTTTTGGCGGACGATAACTTTGCTACTATTGAAAAGGCTGTGGAAGAAGGTCGTAGTATTTATAACAATACCAAACAATTTATTCGTTATCTTATTTCGTCCAACATTGGTGAGGTTGTCTCTATTTTCTTGACTGTGCTTCTGGGTTTACCCGAAGCCTTGATTCCTGTTCAATTGCTCTGGGTCAATTTGGTTACAGATGGTCTTCCTGCTACTGCTCTTGGTTTCAATCCTCCTGATCATGATATTATGAGACGTCCCCCTCGTAGCTCCAAGGAGCCTCTTGTGGGTGGCTGGTTGTTCTTCAGATACATGATTGTTGGTATCTATGTTGGTATTGCTACTGTCTTTGGTTATGTTTGGTGGTTTATGTATTACACTGGTGGTCCTCAAATCTCTTACTATCAATTATCTCACTTCCATGATTGCTCCACCTTGTTCCCTGAAATCGGTTGTGAAATGTTTACCAATGCCATGTCCATGAAGGCTACTACCATGAGTTTATCCATTTTAGTAGTGATTGAAATGTTGAACGCTATGAACAGGTACAAAAAAAAAAAAAAAAAAAAAAAAAATTGTAATTGTAATCATTAACCTCCCCTCTCTCTCTCTTTTTTTTTTTTTATGAATAAGTTTGAGTGAAAATGAATCCTTATTGACCTTGCCTTTGTGGGCTAACCCTTATCTTGTTGTATCTATTGTTTTATCTATGGCATTACATTTCATGATTTTGTACGTTCCTTTCTTCACCAAGTTGTTTGTGATTATTCCTCTCAATCAAGAAGAATGGTATGCCGTGTTATGGATTTCTATTCCAGTTA
The DNA here is from genome assembly GCF_025094135.1 of Mucor mucedo. Taxonomy (NCBI): domain Eukaryota; kingdom Fungi; phylum Mucoromycota; class Mucoromycetes; order Mucorales; family Mucoraceae; genus Mucor; species Mucor mucedo. Next base: position 20,355 of record NW_026252428.1, on the reverse strand, counting down.
TTTTTATAGATGAAGTATTGAAGTTTATTACTCGTACTTGGATTGCACCTCCCACTATTATTACACAAAAGACCAAGCGTCAATAAATTAATCACCCCCTTTCACATTATTTGAAATAATTATCACTAGTTTTTTTTTTCTGGTTTTGTTTTGTTGTTGTTGCTTTCATTGTCTTGTATAATAGTTGTTAAAATATATATATCGGGTTTAATCTTGATTAGAGCCGTAACTTAAAAGTTAGATCAGGGTGCCTGGAAAGGTTACCGACTCATTCTCTCAACTAGATTTTGACACCCTTTTTTTTTTTTAAAAAAAAACAAATAGGCGGTCATTGCTTATTCGACATTATCAAATCTCTTTGTCTTTTCGCTGCCCTTTGTAAAAACTGACACCTTTATCGTCAGTAACAAAAAGCTATATAAAGGAAAGCTTTTTTGCAGAATGATAACATTACAAAACAATAGAACGTATTACAAATAGCAATGAGTTTTGGATATAGAGTATTTCAGGGTAACAAGTATACCGAAGCCAACTTGGACAAGGTCGAGAAATTCAAGCTTTCAAGTGGCCCGAGACCGAAAATTATCTTCAAAGTTTTGGAAACAGCCCACATGTCTGGGTTTCTGGAGAACAACCAACCCGTCTATAATCAAGCCTTGGTTAGGGTTTCTGTCGATAAACTGACTCAACTGTTAGTCAAACAGTACAGTGTTGCTGTCAATCTTGGGAAATTACCGGTGAATACCGTAGAAAAAAACTGGCACGAAGATTTGGTGAAACTTGAAATTCAATGTCTTTTTGAGGTCGTCGAGTTTTATAACAAAATATTGAAAGGCTTATCAAAGGAAGAAATAGTACGCCAGGAAGATGATTTAAACAAGATTCATAAAATGGCTGAATTAGCTCATCACAGAATTATGCGTCTAACTGTGTAGTTTTAAGGCTATATAGCTGTCAGTATCAATATAAAATAAAAATAATTTTTTTTTTTTGCGTTCTCCTGTACTTATAAAATCGACCTTAGGCGCTAACAGCGACCAACGCATTACTATAACGATTAATAATTGTAGCAAATGCCTCTTTTTACTAATAAATGTTGGTAGTTACATGAACGTCTATGTCGTATGAACTGCCTTTAATTTGAACCCATAATTCTGCGTTGGATACGGTGCTACTAGCTTTTCTTTTTTCTTTTTTTTTCTAATTTGATGTCACCAAAAACAAAGTGATAACGGTACTTTTCTGCCATGTGAATCACACTTATTAGTAGCATACTTTTATACACATTATAAGCATGCTAAATGATATTATAGACGGCCACAAAAAATGGGTTGCAATAACTATATTTTATAAACCGCATCCAAGTTTTATCTTGAAAGTCTACTTTCAAAGCTCTCAATGGTGCTATTTCTATGAATGGTAACGATGTCTGTACAAGTTGCTGTTAAGATTGACTATCAGCTATAGAAATTATTCTTGTATAAATTGTATGTGATAGACAAGAGCCGATTTTGTGGAGTAATCTGTGGTTGTCTATTGACGGTGTTCGGATGTGAATACTAAGATCACCACTATGCCCTAGCTGCAATGACTACAAAAATATTAATCAATAAATATAAAAGCAAGAGTACTCTTCTGTGATTTCTGATATCTCTTCTTTGATATCACTCAATCTATTGGATCCATCTACATCAGCAAAAAAAAAAAAAAAGATGGAAGATCTACAACCTCAAACCAATCTATTTAGCAATTTAGGTCTGTTATTAAAACTAAGATTGAGACGGCCAGTTCCCAAGATAGGGTCTGAAGCTTGATTTATAGTTCCCTGCGATCATTTGAAAAACTTGTACAACACTCAATGAATGAGAAGTACTTAAAAGAAGACCTTAGTTTATAGACAATAATACCCAATCTTTTATTTAAAAAACCGTCGCTTTTTTTTTTGCTTGAGATGACACGACTAACCTGATAGGACAAACACATGTATGTCAAAATTCCAACCAATCAGTACGATTGGGGATTACGCAAATTGAATCATAGATAACGTAATTTAGCCGAAAACAAAACATTGAAGAGAAACAAAGAGTACAGTGCAAATATGGAGTGGGAAAAAAAGGTTGGTATATCGATTCATTTGTTTTATTCCGAATTTTTGTTTATTTATAACAAATCATGCAGAAGAGACTGGGGATGGGCTCTCTGCAATAACTTTTTTTTTTTTTAGGAGTTCTCAGTAGCAGCAGTTTCTTTGTCCAAAAGTTTAGGATCCTTTTCAACTACAAGGGCACGAAGCCATTTAGCTTCCATTTCAAGCTCCTTCACTTTGGATTCCAGTTTCTCCACATTGTCGGCCATTTCTTTGGTTGTCTTTTCAAGAGCTTGTTCACGAAGTTTCTTCTTCATACGGAATCGAGCTGAAGCAGCAGTGTTTCTACGTCTTTTGTCATCGTCGATGCTAAGGTCTCCATCATCAATGACGTCAGATACGTTACGCTTCTTGTTATTGCTCAACATCATGTTATTGTTCTCCAAAAGTTGTAAAGCACTGGTGGGTCCAGGTGCTGGCGCAATTCTAGGCAAAATAGCAGATTGAGGGTAAAATTCATTATTGTTTTGATGAATCGTATTGGGTTGAACTATTTAAAAATAAAATGGAATGAGTGAATCATTGATATAAGAAAGTTTTTCGTATGGGGGAGAAAGAAAGAAAGAAAAAAAAAATGCTTACCAAGTTGTGCGAGTTTTGATAGAGTTTCAAAAAGATCTTCATCTTTTTTATCCTCGTCTCCAAGAGCAGAACCAGGCGTGGTGTCGAAACTAAACTGTGCATTAGCCCAAAGAGCTAAGTCGTCCTGAAATACTTCTTCATTAATGGGAGCAGGTGAATCTGCGTTGAGCAGATTAAGTGACGAAATGTATGACATCGGTTGAAGAATGGTCAGGGCAGTTCCATAATTTTTTTTTCAAAATTCGCTTTTTAAATGACTCGATAAGCCATGATCCTATTCAACCAATCCTAGTCGTTCAATTGATTTCAACCAATGAGCAAGTTCGCCTGTCTCATTTTCTGCTAAAAAAAAAGATCCTCCACTTCTGATGAGAGTACAAGATCTGATGCTTAGGTAAAAGAACTGATTTTCAAGTTGCACAAATCTCAGCAGGTTGCGGTACCGCTTTCTCGGTAAAAAAACTAGAGCTTGACGCTTTTTTTTTTCATGCAGTCTGACATTTGTCACTTGATGAATTAAGCGAGTTTAAATACAAAATTATTGAGGCCGTGTTCACACAATTGGAATTAACACAAAAAAATACAATACTTACAACACATACAAAACCCTTACACAGTAATAATTATAAAGAAAAAAAAGACGAAATAAATGTGGGGGATTACTGACAAAAAGTGAGCCAGGAAGGTTGATTTTATGTAAAAATGAAGAAACACAAGAAATGAACGACGCGATGCGCTTAAAGACGACGACCACGACGACCACCCTTTCTACGGGTAGAATCAGTAGGAATGGGAGTAACATCTTCGATACGACCAATTCTCATACCAGCACGGGCAAGAGCACGGAGAGCAGCTTGTCCACCGGGACCAGGGGTCTTGGTACCAGTACCACCGGTAGCTCTGAGCTTGATGTGGAGGGCGTTGATACCGAGATCCTTACACTTTTGGGAAACTTGTTGGGCGGCCAACATAGCAGCATAAGGAGAAGATTCATCACGATCAGCCTTAACTTGCATACCACCAGTAACACGAGAGATGGTTTCACGACCGGAAAGATCGGTAATGTGAACAAAAGTATCGTTGAAAGAGGCAAAGATGTGGGCAACACCGAAAACGAGTTCACCTTCACGAACTTGGGGGCCGAGAGTGACCTTTTCAACAACCTTAGGGGCAACCTTCTTGTTAGACTAGAAAGTTGTGACATGTTAGTTTTTTTTTTTTTTTTCTGGTAAATCTCTCGATTGTCAATGAAGAACATTCTGATCATATTGAAAGCATCGCATCCATCCGATTGTATAAATGATTCCATCCATCCGGTTGTAATCCATCTAAACATCGTATGCTATCTTTATGGTCGTCATGTCTCATTGTTGTGTGTCCACTCACCATGATTGATCGAAATGAAAGAGAGGGAACTTTGTATTTCGCTTGTTGGAACTTGATTCATATTCACATTTACAAAATTCAACGTCAAAATTACTCCGCCCAATTGACGGTGACTGAGTATATACACCCGGAATCTTCGGCTCAGATATCAACGCATTTTGAGAAACTGGAAAAACATTCTTTTAAACACTCTTGAATAAAAACTTCCCGAATGTATATTAAAAAAGAAACATGAAAGAAAAAAGAGGGATCTAGCTATTAAATTAGTTATCGAATACAACAAGATTAAACAAGAATATATATATAAAAAAAAAGAATTCATAATTCAAAGAATCTGTTCACTAAATACATTAGGTGTATTTCAAAAATTAGAAAATATTATACATTATGGCTTCCGTTACTTTTTAATATAAAAGTTGGAACCCGTAATTATAGCAAAAACAGCACTGGACATTTTAAAATTGACTTTCGAGTCCCATTTAATGGTTTATTTGCAGGAAGTGCACATCCAAACCAGCCGTTTTATTCTTTTGATTATGTGTAATTCTTCTTTACACTATTGTCTAGAAATAGAGTTTATTTATATATAAACCAGGGATAGCTTGTTTTATAAGCAGAGCGTACCTTCATTTGTACTCGTCGCCTTCCGTACAAAAATGCAATAAAAAAATAACGTCACCCAAATTCAGCTTGGTACCATTTAGGTCATCGCACTCATCATCACCACTATCATGTTCAGGATGGGTGTGTTGAACATAGCATGAGAAAGTAAAAAGTTCATTAATTCATGTGTCCGATAACATCCAATTACATTATTATCAATGTCTAAGCTTGCCATACCTGCCAAATATACTAGTGCTGGAATATCCTCTTGTCGTTCACCAACTATCGTGATCAACATTCTTAAGTAATCTGCTGGATAAATTGTAGCTAGCAAATCTATAGCCAGGTTTTTCCATTAATAAGGGATCAAAAAAGCACATGTATTTTTATTACCATATGTTGAGATAGCTGTTAAAACTGTCCATGTAGCCCATGGTGGCATTCTCAGCATGCTGATTCTTTTGTAAAATTAAGATGTAGGTTCATTTATTGAAAATCAATGAATTGTCTACATTAGCTGTATGAACATCAATCATATAGGTCTGTTGTAACCAAATTGGGCTGTGCCAAAAAAAAAAAAAAAAAAAAAAAAAAAGGCAATTACCCCAATGATAGAAAATGTCCAGTGGAACATGAGCAAAGTAATGTACTTCAGCGATATTCTATATGAATCCATCATTTCACTAAACAAAAGACCATGTCAGTAGAATTTAGATTCTTACATCCATATTTCAAAGGTTGTTCTACCAAGAACTGACAGGACATATAAACCTAATATAAAACCCAACCTGATATATGTTAAGTATCAATTGTAAAGAATATTAAATAGTCAATTACCTTGTAGAAATTATACTTGAAGCAAAGGACGAAAAAAAAAAGGCCACGATTGAGAACGCACAAACGGCCATAATCGCATTAATTACACTCCCACCGAAACGTACACTTATGCTATCGACCAGTAAAGTATGCACGAAGAGCAACAAGTGATGATAAAGGTCCCTGGATCAAGTGATCATGAAAAGGTTGCGATCTGACAAAGCAGCACTTCTTTGCTCAGGAAAAGTAAGGAAAAGGATGGGTAGCAATGTACCACCTGACCATCCCAACACATTAACAACTACCTTACTGTGAATAAGGAACACATAGTAGAGTAAATTAAGCAATTAATAAAGGACTATCTTATATTTGATTGAAAATATTGTCTTACAAATTTCGGATATAATAGATAATATCCTTTGTTGTCTTGCGCATAAGAGTGTAGCAAATTCTTTTAGCAACCACAGCGAGGAAGACAGGAGCGACCCTATATTCTTCATAAACGTTCCCACTAAAACCTGGCACACGGTAAAGAATGCGTTGTCACCAATATTTTGTACTTTTATCAGTTCTGGGTAGGAGAGATGTTGCTATCATCAGTGGAAATGTCCAGGTTTTCGTATTATCTTTAAATGTATTTTTTTAAATAAGGACCAGCCAATCAATCTGATCACACCCATTTACAGTGTAATCCTTGTTATTTACAGTCTGCATATTCCGTGAGTGCTCAATACCCAACAATTTTACCTGGGAGGTTTTTACCTTATAGCAAGACCAGCCGTAGCAAAAATTGCATTGTATTTTTTTCATTTTTTTAAAAAAAAAGTAATAATTTATGTTTCTTGAAAAACATAAATCACTATAAACTAACCTTTTTACAATATTGGTTGGTTACTTTCATTAAAAAAAAAAAAAAAGAGAGGTTAAGGCAAAAGAAAAAGGAGAAGAAAAAATGTGTGAACGAGATCCATTTGTAAGCTGCTAAACAACGGCTTAACTATGATAGATGAGGCTTTTCACTGACAGTTTAAATAACCTATGTGAGTTTAGGTGGTTCAAATTTTTATATTCTGATTGTGTATGGACAGCATATGAACTTTTTAGGCCCATCTTTTTTTTTTTTTAAAAAAAAAACCCCATTTTATCACCAAACATACAAAACCTATGGGCCGAAATATGCCTCTCTCAAGGTAATAACACATTCTGAATGTAAGCAGAAAAAAAAAAGAGAACACTTTTCTTATTTTTTTTTTTTTTGATTGGCGCAAAAGAAACTCGACTTTCTTATTTTAAACAAAGCAAAATCACCATACCAAATATTTTTGCCTTTTTTAATAAAAAAAAAATGAAGAAATTTCATGTTAGACAAGGTCCTTTTAATTTTGCAGGTCTCTTCTTTTCACTCGTTGGATTCATACTTGTGATATTATGTTTGCTTGGATGTCAAAGTCCAAATAGTCGGGCACTTTACTTTGCCAAAGTTACCAATGCTGGACCACCTGTGGATGGCAAACCCGTGGCAGTGTATTATGGTTGGCAAGGATATTGTATAGAAGAAGCCGAACTAACATGTTTCAGCGATCGAAGTGTCATGGTGGTTCCATTTGGTAAAAGGAATAAAAACCTTTACAACAAATATCGCCATTGCTTACTTTTTTTTTTTCGGTCGTAGATGTTTCAATTTCAACACAATTAAATGAAAGTTACCCTTATTTATTCACAGATCCCGTCACTCAAGATGAATCGTTAAATCCCGAATCGACACCTACACCGGCGCATGATCCCAAGATTTACCCAGCAGCCGTACTGTGTTTACTGACGTCGGCAACGTTACTTGTATTCTGTTTCATGCGAGTGTGTACGCCACAGCGGTATCAGGACGAATATTATACACGAGGATTTTTAGCTGCAGGGTCTGCGGTATTGGCCCTACTGCTACTGGTGTTATCGTCCATCATGTATCAGAATGCGATTGAGGAGTTGAACTTGGAATACCCACATTTAGTTGCTACACAGGGTCCTGCCATGACCATGGTGGGTGTATCTTTTGCGGCTTATTCGTTAGCGAGCTATGTCTTGTTACGAGGTTGTATGAGCATGGAATCTGGTGGTTCAGGCACCGAAGGTTACAGTCCGATTTAAATGCGTTTGTAAACAATAAAATGTGTGTGATATAGAAAAACATGAAAAGCACACTGCATCGCAATGTATAAACATCCCAATTTTTCAGCTTTTTTTTATTATTATTATTTTCATGTGTGTGTTTATTGCTGTTTATGAATCAATGATTTTAATAGTTCGTTCTATACAAATTGGGTTTAGTGTTAAAAAAAAAAAAACCTGATTCTCAAGTGTATTAAAAAAGTTTACCTCAATTTCCAGGTCCTGTACACGTGCACTATCTATTGACATTTGTTTTATTTCTTGTTTTAAAGAGCTGTTCTCTTGTGATAGTGATCTCACCTGTTGTTGTAAAGGTAATAATAAATGGTCGGGCGAAGGAAGTGTGATCCTGTTTAAAAGTGGGGAAGGAGGGGAAGATAAGCTGTGAGGGTAAGGCCAGGATCGATAGGAGGTGGGAGAAAAATTGGGTGATGGGACGGGTGACCTTTCATAATTCGTGTTATTGGGTGAGCGTAGTGGGGGTAAAGACACGCTTATGTCTTCATTTGTTGTAGGTGAGCTGATGTAAGGTTTAGAGGCAGGATTAGGGATATTTAGTTGGGGGATCATTGGACGTGGCGTATTGTCTACGCCAGTGACAGTGGTGGCAGTGGTGGCAACGGGAACGGCCGTAGCGACTGGTTTTTTTTTGCCGGTTGGGGCGTGACCCACTTCAGCTCGCTGGTGACGACTAAGAGCATCTAATCTGGCAAATGAACGACCACAGTTCTTACAGATATGCGGTCTTTCTCCTGTATGCAATTTCTGATGGCGTTTAAGATCATGCTGGCGTCTAAAGTAGTGGTTACATGTATCACACTATTAATGCAATAACTTTTTTAGTGAAGAAAACATGGGAAAAAGAAAGAGAGAGTCTGTGAGAGACTGATAGATATCTTACTTTGAATGGTCTTTCAGCTGAATGTGTTGCTAAATGAGATTTTAAATTATGTGCTCGGCAAAACGATTGATCACATTGCTTACAAATATACGGGCGAGGTGCTGTTGTTGTTGTGAGTGATGAAATATCATGGTTGGGTGTGGCGGGACTCACTGGACTTGGAAGATGTTGTTTATCGTTTAATAATGAGGATATAGATGATGTATGTCTGATTTTTGAATCCCATTCTTGTTGGGTCATAATAACGTTTAGAGGAATATAAAAAAAAAGGGAAAAAAGGAAAAAAAGGGGGAGGGATGAGAGAAGAAAGGTATTTTTATTTTTTATTTTTAGTCGCGCCTAACTTTTTTTTTCTGTACTCCCATTGCCCCGTTTATTCCTTACTCTTTTAAAGCCCCAAAAAAGTATTTTGTGTGGCGCAATTTAAAAGCCACATTTGAAAGGAGAAACGCCAAAGTCAAAAAGAGATAATGAGTGACAAATGTTACTATTTACTTTGACTGTTCTCTGTATTGTTTTCATGGCAACGACAAGCCATATAAACGACGTTAATTTTTTTTTAAAAAAAAATATATAAAAAAAAAGCTGATATGACGATTTGAAAAAAGGAAAATGACGCTCTATTTATCATCATCTCCTCCGAGAGATAATTACAATAGTAGAGGCGTATGATACAACCTCTTAGTTGTATGCAAAACGCATGTGATGGCCAGGTCCGAATAACGAATGTACGAAATGAACGCATAATGTACAAGAGCTGTCAGACAGACTGTTTGTGAAAAAAAAAGTTTTATATCATGCACAATCTGAGCAAAATGTTTGACTGGTAGATTGTCAATATCAGGGTTCCATTTAATTATTGAAAACACTTGTTTTCTCTTCAGCTCCTAATAAGTGTTTAAAAATAGAAGCGTCTATTAAATTCTGTAATACACGAAATGTATTTTATGAATTGGATTCGCTATGATGGGCACAACAGAAATCCCCGCCCAAAGAAAAGAAAAAGGGGGAGGGGAGGGGAGGGGCGTATCTATGTACACTCGTAAACGCAAAAAGAGGGTAAAAGGGGCGCCTTTCAAGCCAATGACGTGGCGTTAATTAAAAGCCACAAAGAGAGGAGGTCTAAAGTAAAATGAAAGCGGTTGTTTTTATTATGAATGCAAAAAAAGCAAGAAAAAAAGGAATGATTTATATAGAAAGAGATAGAGTAATAGATGTCAATTTTTTTTATGGGGGGTGTGAGGTAGTGAATTAAGGGGAATCTTTCTCACTATGATTCTTCATACGCTTGCGTTGAATAGTAGGAATAGTTGATTTTTCTTGCTGTCTTTTGCGTCCTTTTGAAAGAGATTTTTCTTCGATTTCGCTTGATAAGGGATGACGTCCTGATACCATCACAAGACCAGCTGTACGAAGTGAGGATGAAGACCCTGCAAAAGTAAGTACTTTAGTCAAGATGTCATGTATATATAGTTATTAAATTTTACCTAATGGAGACTTTCGGTTGGAGGAAGCATCGTTGGATTCAGACCAAGCGGGAGGAGATGAGTTCAATGGATAGGGTGAGCCAGCATACTTTAAAGTGGCGGAGGATTCGGGTGGGGGACTACTTGGGAAATCAATACTGCGCTTTTCTTCTTCCTTGTCACCCGCTGCTGCATTAGAAGCGGTATTTGATGCAGATGCAGAAGAGGCAGTAGGCTTGGCAGATGCACGATTGGGAGGAGCAGCAGCACTCGAATGTAAATATGGGCTCGTATGGCTTTCATATGGAGAAGAGAAATGATGATCGGAGCTATGAGTTTCCGAAGGGTAGATATTGTATGATTGCTGTTGATGATGATGTTGATTTGATGAAGTAGGAGTAGAATTGGTATTGCCATATCGACTGTTATTATTATGATGATGCTGATTACGGTATTCGTAAGGGTTATTTAATAAATACATGTCACTTTCTTCATTGGAAAGAATAGGTGCAATGCTACCAGGAACAGGACTGCAACTTCCACTGTTTTGCAAGTTATTTTGTTGAGATCTTATAATCACTATTTAAAACAAGATGTATAAGTTTCTTATGACTTGTAAACAAACAAACAAAAAAAAAAAAAAAAAAAAAAGACTTACTTTGATCCTGCTGTTGTTGGTTTGTAATACTAGGAAGTGATTGATATGGTTGCTTTTCCCATGATTGCATATTAAACGAACCAAAGTTATCATTTTTGTTATAATAAGCACCTCTGGTTGCATTATTATTAGCGGTAGATGATGGCAACATTATAGGTAAACCATTACTAGATGCAGGAGGAGGAGGCACAGATAAGAAAACCGATGGATCTTCAACAAATAAAGGATATAATATATCCTCAATTTTAAATTTGGAGGCTAAATCTTTGGCTCGGGAAAACGTAATCCTATATTTATAAATTAATAAAAATTTACACACACAGACACATTTAGTATACTTTACCAAACACCTTTAAGATGCATAGCACCGACTTTGACAACAACGCGGCCTTTTTCATTCTTGAGAATACCATCACGTTTACCTCGAGACATGCCAACGACGTTAAGCAATTTTGTGCCGTTAATCATATCATTGTCTATAAAATAAGAAGGATTTTTTAGGGGTGGGCTCACTATTTGTGTATTTATTTGTGTAAATAGAGGTCAACACATACCTTGTCGACGAGCAACACAAACACTCTTTGCATCGACTTGATAACAAAGCGTTCCCTCGTCTTCCCAGACGGTAGTGGTTAATTTAGGTCTAGGTATAGGAGTAGACATATGAGGCAATGTGTTATTGTTATTATTAGAACCGTAGCTATAGCTATTGTTACGAGATGGTGGAGGGAGTGGTGGAGGACTGGAGTTCCAAGAAAGATTGGGAGAGGAAGAAGCCCAATTTGTACTTGTGCTGTTGTTGTTATTAGAATTATTATTATGGTAAGTATCATTTGTATGGTTATTATTAGAAGTCGTGTCATGGTGATGGTGGTGGTGATGATGATGACTATTATTATTCATCTCACCATGTGATGCGTAGTTGTTGTTGGAGGAGGACGTCGTATTATTCAGACCAGCCGAATGGTGATAGGGTGTGGAATTGGAAGTTGGAGATGATCTAGCGTCAGAAAATGCACTTGATCGATATTGTTGTTGCGGGTTTCCGTAATTAGAATATGAATTTTGTTCAGGATGACTGGGTGGCAAAACGTAAGGTAATTGTTGCGGGGTGTATAAATTGCTTTGGTAGATGCCTTCCATTGTGTAAGTGCTATGCTTGTGTGAGTATATGTATGTGTGTGAAAGAAAGTGTGTAGAACTATAAAATAGTTAGTATGGATTTCGGTAGAAGAGTCAGGAAACTTACGCTTTCTCTTTTATTGAACAAAAAGAAGTAAAGAGGAAAAAAAAGAGAAAGCAAAAGAAAATAAAAGCTTTTTAATACCAGGGACACGATGAGAGGAGTTTTAGATCTGTGTTGTGGGTGGGTGGTGGGTGAATTGGGGGGAGGGGGGCTACCCCATCGTGAGTTGCGTATGTTTTATTAATGGGTGGCGGAATGTGTGCTTCAATGATTGATTGTCTGTCTATTTACTGTTTATGCTGCAAAGCAGTTGACTTTTACCTGCATATTATTTGTGTATATATTGAACCAACCAAACACTTTATCGGAGGGCGAACTCAAACGGGTTTTTTTTTCTTTCTTTCGTTCCTTAAAGTGAAAATTCAATAAGCCTACACCTAATTTGTCTTTATACAGATAAACTGAAATCCCCTCGTTTTACGCCCCTCCCCCTCCGAATGGTATATCCCCTTTTTCCACACGCTCCGTTCAACCCCTTATTGTTTCCTTGTATAGAAAAAAACTTCTTTATACATTTCCATACGAGATGCCGTGATGATTAAAATACAACCAACACCCTCACATGCAAATTCAATATTATTTTGGTTTCTTGCTTACTTTTTTGACATGTTTATGAAATAATGATACATCTAAACTTTTTTTGCATGAGTGCGTCTTGAGTCTTGATCTTGTGAACAAAATATAAAACAATTGAGTTTAAATCATTTGGACACTTTATTTTTCCATCAAGCCCTACAAAGAATTTTCAAGATTGCAAGTGTGTGTATATATAAAAATATATATATATATAAACATAAAAAAGAGAATGCAATGCGAGGTCATGCACTACAAACATACATCTTTCTTTTTTTGTAGTCTTTACTTTTTACTTTTTGGTATACTTCTTAGACATTTACCTTTTTTTATTAATTAGAGAAATATGAGGTTATTTTAGAAACGCTAAATGAAATAATGAATCCGGATAAATATGTATTTAGTGATACGAATATAAACAATCGACGATAGGATCATCACGTAAAAAAAGAAAACATGGAACTGCATAATGATGCATACAAAAAAAAAAAAAAAAAAAAAAAAAAAAAACTAGCCTATATAATACATAATGATACTCTTTGTCTTATTTGGATCATTTGTTCCCGAAGCAACCCCGCATCACCTCTCAAAATAATAAAAGAACGACAACAGCCTTTTCATGAGCACATGACCCATGATGGGCTTGATTTTTTTGGGGGAGGAAAAAGTGGGTTATTCTTCTTATACAGAGGGACTCAGAAAAAAATAATAATAATAAACATGATGATTTGGAATAGATAGAATGCTTCCAATTTCAACTCTATAAATAATGAATTTCAGAAACATGTATAAGAGAGTAAATTAAGTATACAAAAAGGATTTAGTTTAGATCATCCTATTCCGAACAAAAAGACCCTTCTCTAATACGCTTTTTGCCAAGCCCAACAATTATAGAAAATCTCCTCTTCTTATTTGTTTTGATAAACAGTAGCATGCGTACATATCATATTGACACATCATTTCACATCTGAAAAAGGTGATATTTTTTATTTTATTATTCAACACTCAGCATATCAATATCATCAAGTTCTGCCAACTCCTCCTTTGTCAATTCTCTGTTCTCATCGTCTTCTTCATCGCTCTCTTCAACAACGGGTTCAATGTCACCCATTTTAATATAAATGAATTTCATGATATCATCCAGCATGGTATTCAAGGTGAAATCAGCAATTTCAAGCTCTACCAATGGCAACTAGACTTAGTTTTCTATTTGGGGACTTTCTGCTTCTATTTTTTTTTATATGTATACCTGATGAGATGCTGGTACAACCAAAGCGAAGATCTTGAACAGTTTCTCCTTTTTTAGCATTTGATACAACCCAATTTACACAATTCTATTCACAGAGAGAGAAAGAGGGGGGGGAAAAGCTTCCCCTTCCCCTCCATTCAGTCAAACCAAAATGCAAGTACGTAAAATTAAAATGTCTACTTACATCAAACATAAATGCGCGTCTGCCATCACCTTCGATTAAATCGCGTGCATGTACACTGTTCGTCATGGCAACGGCCTTTACGCGATCCTTGATAAAATCAACTGCCAGATTGAAAAGAATTAAAATTAGTCTAGTAAGGTTACACACGCATCATTCTGAAATCTTACATTCGTTGTTTAATGCAAGCGTGAAACTATGACCACCCCATCCCATGGCCAAAACAGCCACCTTTTCAGCCTTTACATTTCTAAAAAGCCATGGGGGTGGTTTATATGTAAGTTAAAAAATCGAATGGCATTTTTTTTTTTTTTTTTTTTTTTTTTTTTTAGGGAGTACCTTATGAAATTGTGAAAGACGTATTGACAATGATTTTCCGGGTTATCATTTTCTGTAGTTATCATAATAGAAACGCATTGCATTAGAAAAAAATATGGATTATATGCAAGTAAAATACTAATCATTTACCAGGAACAACTGTCATCTCGCTACAATGCACTTTAGGGGAGTCCTTTTTTATATAGAAAAAATAGCGTTAATGATGTGATTCTATATTATTCTTTATATGGTTTATTACCCATGCTCTGTTATCATACCAGTAATTGCCGTTTGAATTAAGGATGATGACTTCATATCCCTTTTCACGAACTAAGTCCGTAATATGCATCATGGAACCAGTCTAAGGTAATGTTAGCAAGAAAATTTAAAGTTATGGGAATATGCCAATTTACCACAATGCTTTCGTCACACATGACTCTTCTACTCCATTGACCGATTCTAATAATAAAAAAAAAGCATGAATTTTTTTGGGGGGAGAGGAGAATGAGATCGGAACACGCGCGCGCACGTACGCACGCCTTTCACACACATCATCTTACTACCTTGTATGGTTACCAGGAATAAAAACAATCACTTTACCCGTTGTCGTCATTGCATTAGGGCTAGATATATTACCGGTTATTATTCTTTCTCCTTTTAATAGATCATATGAACTTACGTCATGTAGATATAAGAGTGGACGTCTTTGGTGGGGTCAGCGCCAATAGGCACGATAACCTTTTGAAAGTTATAGGGAGCTGCTTGTAATTTCTCTTCGACAACATCACCAACCAGATCTACACATAGTTAGTTACTCGTGTTCTTTTTGTTTTTGTTTTTTCTCGCTAGTCTATACCAATGAACTTTTTGTAACGCTCTTCGTTATAAGGTCTGTCTTTAGGTAAGTAATCAAATTCATAGGGCTCATCTAAGATGATGGTCAATGATCAATTGATTTGACATTTCAACAGTTTTTTTTTTTACCCCTGTGTATGCTTCTAATTTCACCATTGTCCTTGACAACATAACCAAAGTCTCTAATGTTATCGGGAATAACAGGTTTCTCCTCTTTAACGATCTTTCTTCTACGATACATTTTATAAAAACTATAAAGAATACATTTTCCACGTCAAAAAAAAAAAAGTAGATAGGGTACACAAAAAGGTGTACGTAGACACATGCAGAAATAAACATGTCTTTTTTATTTTTATTTTTTATATCCCTTTCTTCTTTTTTCTCACTCTAATAAACAAAAACCAAGAGTTTATCTGTATATACCCTTTCTCTTTTGTTTACCCCTACTTCTTCAAATAAAATCCTGAAAAAAAATAAGAGAGATACGGCTAAAAGAAATGAATGGCTTATTATCTTCAGTAACACCTTCCGCAAGTGTTTCAACCAATTCCATCTTGACAACCGGTGGTCAAGCGCAACCATCACAAAATTTTTACATGCCCGAGAAAGATGAGATTTGGTCTGGTATATTGAAGGGTGTAGCTTCTTCAAAAATGGTACCCACCAAGAATGTTTTAATATTAGGTAGGTAAATAGCCATAAGAGAGAGCGAGAGCGAGAGAGGGGTGCCAAAAAAAAAACAGCGTTTTAAATTGCTTTAAAAGGTGAGCCTGGTGTAGGTAAATCAACTTTGGTCCATTATTTAAAAAACGATCCTGGACCACAACAAACACCTAAGTTTGACGCTGAAGATGCCACACCGTTCAATGTCAGTGCCAGTAACAATTATACCCATTCCACACAACAATTCAATGAAGAAAAAAATGACTTGGCTTTAGGTTACACCTTTGTCGACGTCAAAGATGAAGAGAATGAAGGTAAGTGTGCGACCATGGGAAAAGTTGCACACACACACACTGACGCCTATTTTTTTTTCCTTTTGCAGCTATTGCTAGACTGGGATTATACAAACTTGGTTTGTCTTCACCCGAGTTTTTACCTTTATTAAAGTTTGCCATCCGATCCGAATCCATATCCAACTCTTGTGTTTTAATTTTGATTGATTGGACGCGTCCCTGGAAATTTCTGGAAACGTTAGAACGTTGGATTCATGTGTTGCACCATTTAATCAACGAGATTTGTAAAGAAGGAATGGCAGCAGAAACCACCTGGACAAAAGGAAAAGCTGTGGTGGATGAACTCAGAGAAAAGTGTAAGTCTATCTTCATTTATACATATATGATGATGATTTTAACCAATTTTTTCATTTTATTTTTTATAGTGGAGCTTTATTTACAAACTTATACTGAACCAGCCAACAACAAAGGTTTACCGCTAACCGCTTCCACTTCTTCCAGCTCTATACCACCCAACACTACCCCCGCAGCAAGCACCACTACCACAAATTCTTTTGTTTCAACTCCTACTACTGTAAATACCTCTTCCTCTTTGGCTGCCGACCAAGTCGTCTTACCTCTCTCTCGAGGCTGCTTGACCAACAATCTTGGAATACCTATTACTATAGTCTGTTGCAAGGTAAAAATATGCAAAACATCCAAGCATGACATGTAACCCTTTATTTTTTCTAACGCTCATTTTTTTTTTATATATGATTATGCAGAGTGATGCATTAAATACCCTAGAACAAACGCATGACTTCAAAGATGATCAATTTGATTTTATTCAACAAACGCTTCGATGCATTTGTATGAAGTGTAACGTATTCCAAAAAAAAAAAAAAAAAAAAAAAAAAAGGCCGGCTAACATTTTTTGTAATAGATGGCGCAGCATTATTTTATACCTCAACTCTTCACCCCCATACATACCATCATCTTCGTGAATATATCTTACATCGTGTGTTAACCACACCTACCAAATCATACCCGTTTCATATCAAAGCTCAGGTCATTGAACGTGATACTGTCTTTGTCCCCTCTGGCTGGGATTCATGGGGAAAAATTAAGGTTCTGCGAGAAGGATTTGACTGTGAAAGTGTCAGCGATGGTTGGGATGCCGATATGGATGCCTTAGGGGATAGACAGTCCCCAGGTACTTCAGGCGCAAGAGGAGCCTATGAAGAGTCTATACCCAATGGCGACTCTGAAGTTCAGGTAAATAATAATAAATTGTGTGTGTGTGTATATAGGGTGACTTACCAATATATATATACATACATATAGCCTCAGCATATTCCTGTCACCACCATTTGTGAAGACGAGCAATCATTCTTTGAACGCCATTTTGAAACACTTCAAAAGGCGCATGAAACCTCAGGACGTCCAAGCACGGGAACTGAGCAACCTGCCAAACCGGGTACGACAGATCCTAGTCGACTGTCTTCCAATGCTCTTGATATGATGCGTATCAGCATAGCCAAAAATAACGAACGACAAGTTGGACGCAGTAAAAGAGTAAGTTGTGTGTGTGTGTGTGTGTGTGCGAGTGAGGGTGTTTATTGATGCTAATGTATAAAAAATAGGTCCCTTCACCTGATAAAAATCGTAGTGTGAATTCGACATCCAGTAATGTTCCTACAAATGCAGGCTCTACGACGCCATCGTTTCCCCCAGGATTTATCAACAATATGCCTCCTGGACAAACAGGGCCCTCCAATGAGATCATCGCTGATTTCTTTAATAAACTTTTGTACAAGAATTCTTCAGGCAATGCTTCTCCTACAGGTAGTGCTTCCCCTGGGGCGTCATTTATGAATGGTCTTGGTCGTCAACCCAATGGACGTAGTGAGGATCCTACCCCTTCTTATCGAAGACCGGCTGTTCCTAGGAAAGAGGTAGCTAGAGAGACAGATCGGATAAAATAAATATATATCCTAAAAAAAAGAAAAAAAAAATTAAATTATATCAAAATAAAAAGTGTGACAATGCAATGAGGATATATATAAAGACTGCCAAGTGCAATGCATGATGACAGCTGGGGAAATCGGGAATAAATCCAAAAAAAGAGTGTGCAAGGATAATATACATGCAAGCTATTATGTAAATAAATAGATAAATAGTGACTCTTCTGAATTACATCAAGTTTGTTTATGTGTGCGTGCGTAAAAATTCTTGGTTACCTAATTTGTGAGGCGAATTTTGAAACCCCGCGCATAACATGTAGTTGTAGCAACGGGCACTTCATAGTTTTTCAGCTTCTTGCTGCAACGAATTGTTATGGCGGACAGCGTCAAATCGTTTGATCTCTGTTTAATGCAATAACAAAGCCTCTTTGCTTTTCACTTTTTCTTTACACAATTTATACGCTCAATTATCAAGCGATCCTTTGTTGATTCTTAAAAAACATTTTTTTTCTCAATTTTTTGTTTTTATCAACTACAAGAAAGGGGATAAATATATAACCACTATCAAAGATTTAACTGAAGATAACGAGGATTGACCCCGTTGTTGTTCAGTCTGCTCTTGAATTTTCATCGCACTTTTGTTCGAGTTATATTACTCAAAGCGGCCCAGTGATTGCCACTGTCGAGCTTTTCATGGTATGTACGTTTTTGTCAACTTGTTGCTGGGCAAATTCGAAATCGGATAAAAGATTCCACAAATATCGGTTTTGTGTAAGTTCGTCGACATATGTTATGAGATCACCCAAAATATTTCTAACTGTTTCGATACGCCCGCCAATAGGGTGGTCTTGCTGTGAAGGGCTGCTTTGACTTTTAACATTCTGATTTTGATTGGGCACATTCATTTCTTAGTACCGTGATTACTGCCTTCGGTGTCATGAATATGGTCCCCAAGTATTTTATTTTCATTTTTTACGCAAATAAATTATGCTCTTCCAAGGAGGGATTTGCCTGGAACTGACTTGATGAGAAAACTGTTGTTATCTCATCAAAATGTTACTAACACCGCTGTTTCAACAGTTATTGATCTGCTCATAAATATACGTATTTTCATGTCGTTAATTATATTCATTTATGTAGAAGAGCGGTAAAAATATCAATACGTTGTCGCTCCAGATGAATAGGTGGACTCCACTCGTTCAGATGTCGTATACCGGTCTGTCAACTGTTCAAATGACCTTCCCTGAATCATCGTCGAGATTCAAAATAAGCCCGGCATAGGCTTAATTGATTACTCTCGAAAACATAAAACGTCCACACTATTTATTGTTGTGGAAATTGTTATAAAATCTACTACGCGAGATGTACTTGAAATAGAAATACATGGTTCTCCCATTTCTTTCGCAGAGCGCTATCAAGTATTGGCTTGGAAAGGTCATGCATATTTTTCGATCCAGAGGCTGTTACGCATTATCTCACTGAAACGCCCTTAAATTCTTTACTTGCATTTGTGCACTGCCTTTTAGAATAAGAGGCATTACTCGTGAACTTGGCACAGTGTAACGATCCAACTGTAGTTTCTCGGTATAACTAAATTAAAAATATAATTGGTGATCAGGTGGATTTGTTTGGTACAGCAAGTTTTTTTTTTTTTTTTTTTTTTTTTTTTTTTTTTTTTTTTTTTTTTTTTTTTTTTTTTTTTTTTTTTTTACCAAGTTTGATTACGTGTGTTGATAAAGTTGCGCAAAAGCGACATCTGGAGGACCCCCCATCTGATTTCAAATTTGCGGAACAATAGGCTGACGTTAACGGATACCTTCCATATAAAGCCCGATTATAGCTTTGGAGAAAACTCGACCGCTTTGAGAAGTACAGTTCGTACAAAGGCGAGCATAGCGCATATCATGGTGCGATGTAGAAACAGAATCAGACTGAATTATATGAATAAGCTAACCAATAACAGGGTCCATCCTTGTTAACTTAAGTCAAATCTTTGATATTAGCTATTATACATATAAATCCCCTTTTCTGTAATTAATAAAAACAAAAAACTGAAGAAAAAATAATTGCGCAAAGAAAACGTAAAAAGCAAAAAGGCGTTGTCGTTGCATTAAAAAGAAACCACATAAACAATTTGACGCCATTTACTATAACAACTCGTTATAGTTTTATAAAACTATGTACTAGGCAATCAAAAATGTCCGCTGCTACAACAAAATAATAACGTAATCGATATTTGGTGGTGTAATCATTGTAATCCTAATGATTTCATTTTTTACATCAGACTCTTACATATCAGTATCTTTTAGCTCT